>NC_091231.1:20566647-20684786 GCF_040958095.1 Procambarus clarkii | reverse complement strand
CTCACTTATTACAGGGGCTTCTCCTTGTTCTATTGTGAAGACCTCCTGGAATCTCTTGTTGAGTTCTTCACACACTTCCTTGTCATTCTCTGTGTATCTGTTCTCTCCTTTTCGCAGCTTCATCGCTTATTCCTTCACTGCTGTTTTCCTCCTGATGTGGCTGTGGAGTAGCTTTGGTTGGGTCTTGGCTTTACTCGCGATGTCATTTTCAAACTGTCTCTCTCTCTGCTTCCCTCCTCACTCTGAGGTACTCATTTCTGGCCCTCTGGTATCTCTCCCTGCTCTCTGGTGTTCTGTTATTTCTGTAGTTTCTCTGTGTTCTTTTACTCAGTTGTTTCGTTACCTTGCATTCCTGGTTGAACCATGGGTTTTTCTGTTGTTTTTCGTTTTTCTCCTTTTGGACGGGGATAAACCTGTCTGCAGCTTCCTGGCACTTCTGGGTGACAAAATCCATCATGTCCTGCACATTCTTGTCTCTAAGTTCTGTTTCCCATGGTATTCCACTGAGGAAGTTCCTCATTTCGTCACATTTTCCTCTTCGGTATTTCTGTCTTTTCCCCTCCACTCCCATCCTTGGATTGGTTATCCCTACCTCCACCAAGTACACAAAGGTCAGTACACTGTTGTCACTTATTCCTATGGGGGCTTCAACTTTGACTTCCCTTATTTCTGACTCATTCAGGGTGAATATCAAGTCGAGTCTAGCTGGTTCATCATTGCCTCTCACTCTTGTGGGTTCCTTGACATGCTGGCTCAGAAAATTTCTTGTTGCCACTTCCAAGAGTTTAGCTCCCCACGTATCTGCACCTCCATGTGGGTCCCCATTCTCCCAGTCTGTCTTTCCATGGTTGAAATCGCCCATGATTAAGAGTCTTGAGCCATTCCTTCAGGCAACTGTAGCTGCTTTCTCTATTTTATTAATGGTTGTCATGTTGTTCTTATCAAACTCCTGTCTAGGTCTTCTGTCATTTAGGGGAGGGTTGTAAATGACTGCCACTATTATCTTAGGTCCACCCATTGTTATAGTTCCTGTTATGTAATCTCTGAATCCGTCACAGCCCGGAATTTCCATCTCATCAAAACTCCAGTCCTTCCCTATCACAGGGCCACTCCTCCACCTCCTCTCCCTTCCCTCTCTTTCCTTACTATATAGTAGTCCTTTGGAAACACAGCATCTGTTATGACTCCAGACAATTTTGTTTCCGTTAGTCCTATTACATCAGGGTTTTCTTAAACGAACAAATCCACAAGGGCCGTGACGAGGATTCGAACCTGCGTCCGGGAGCATCCCAGACACTGCCTCAGGGTTTTCTTCTTGCGCCCTTTCTGCCAGTTCACTTGCTTTATTGGTAATCCCATCAATGTTTGAGTGCATTACCTTGAAGCTCACTTTCTTATATCCAATTTCACCCTCACTCCCCACAAGTGTAGGAAGTTGTTCCATGGTCATTGCTACTTGGGTAGGCTCATCCTCCTTTGAGGTAGTTGCCAGGGGTTCAGGGGGAGGTGGAGTGGGGGATAGAGGGCTTTGGTCTTGCTCAGGCCTGCTTGGGGCAGGAAGAAGACCAGGGGCTGGGAAAGCAGGGAATACTTGGGGTAAGGGGAGGGAAAGGATTTGGGTTTCATGATGGGCATTGTGCAGTGGCAAGGAAGGGTTTGTGCTGGGGGATAGGGGGGGGGCCTATTGGGTGGTGGGCTGGGGTGTTGCATTCCCCTCCTGGGGTTCCTGGGTTGCTGGATTGGGGTTCCCCACTCCCCTCTGGGAATGCTGGGTTGGAGGCTTAGGTTCCCTGGGTGTGTGTATGTGTGTGTGTGTGCGGGAAAAAACTAATTTGCTAGTTAGTAGTTAGTTACAGTTGATTGATTGACAGTTGAGAGGCGGGCCGAAAGAGCAAAGCTCAACCCCCACAAGAACAATTAGGGGAATACAACTAAGTGAATACACACACACACATGAGAGAGAGAGAGAGTGTGTGTGTGTCCTGGGTGTCATCTGGTATCCGTGACGAAGCAGCGCCGTAAGAAACCAGCGTCCCTGTCACCCTTCACATCACTCACTGCAACACAAGCGATGGCAAGACACACATCTTTCTGCGGTGTTATCATGCAACACACGGGGGCCCCAGAGGGGTCCTGTTGGGGGCCATGCCTCTCCTTGGGGGGGGGGGGGGTCACAGGGAATCCTATTGGGGATAATCTATACAAGAGATAAATAAAAATAAAATATCCCCTCCAACAGTATTGGACCTTTATTTACAAATTAAGGTTCATACAAAGAGGACAACAAAGATATTTTTGAAATTCTGAAAGGCCAGTATAAGGCTATGTTTAGCACCCCCATATACAACATGAAAGTTGAGGATCTGGATAGTTTGTTTATAAATGACTTCCAAGAAGCAGATAATATAACTGATATTAACAAGAACTCAGAAAACTTTGAAAGAGAAATTGACAAGATGTCCTCTGTTACGTACCTCTATAAGATACGTAATTAAATAAATTACTATGTACCTTTATAATTGTGTGTAAATTACAAGTATGTATATTGATATACATATATGTTCTATGTAAAATAATTTCATGTTACATTGTTGGCGTTAGGCCCAACGTATCGTGGGAATGATTGTTTTATTTCTTTGTGTACTCAGTTTCCCACGGGAACTAATGATTTATATGTGATCATATGTGGGTAACAGGTGAATAATAATTGTGTGAACTGTATCTGGCAAATTGTCGTGGGATAGTTTGTTGCTGGGTGAGCATGCCATTATTCCCCTTTGTATGTGTATTTTAATTACTATGTAAAGCAATAATTACCTTATTTTTGTATACCAATATGTATTGACCATTCATTACGTTAGTTTAAGATTACTCTTGCCACAATGTATTGCTCCATTGTAGAAATAATAAATATTGTAACTTTGGCAAATTGTTCGCGGGGCAAGGCAATGTTTTTGACTCCCGCGTATATTGTAAGTCAGTAGCTGATCTAGAACCAGAGAGTTAACATCTTGTGGAGTTAAGTTTTACATTATTGTTCTGTCATAACCATACATATAATAATATTATATTAATTTCCGGGAGAGACAGTGATATTTTAAATTGATATATATGTGCTACATTAATCATCTGTTTGCTATTGAGATTTATGTAATATATATATATAAGTTTTATATGTATTCTTTCAGTCCTAAAGGAAAATTTTTAACAAAGTGCTCATTACGTATCAAGGGGTTATACTGGTGACCCGCTCTTGTGAACAGCAGTTTTTAGTAACCCTAGACCTGTTTTAAAGTTGGCTGTTGTAGGGTCACGAGCCGTAACGTACGATAGGTAACAAAGAGTTATGGGGGCCTGTGCCGGGAAATATTGTTCCCACTTAAACTTAACTGTGCTAATCTAACCTTGCCTTCCTAGGTACCAGTGTGTTAGATGTCTGTGTGTTACTTAAGAACTATTCCATGTGCCAAGCAAGCCTTCCTGTGTGTCAAGTAACAACGTTTCACGATTTTGAGGTAAGTCATCCTATATATTTTGTTTGTGCAGTGAGGCCAAGCGAATTTTCAGTGTGGTGACAATTTTACAGTGAAGTGTAGTGCAGTGCCATTGTTTTAATTATTGTTGTGAATCAAGTGCCAAGTGTTAGTAACGCTGGAGGAGAAAGTTGTGTTGTTGTTGGCTCACCCAGACTTTGAAGGGATTCAGAGCCTAAAAAAGACTGAGTTAATACAAATGGCAAATCAGTTGGATTTGACTGCCAACAATAGAATGGTTAAAGCCCAAATATTGAAAGTCATTGTGACACATTTTGTTGAGAATGGAGAGTTAGAGGAGGAAGTTCTAGAGGAGGTAAGAGAGGAGTCGAGTGATCAGATGACGTTAAAGCGTCTTGAGTTAGAAGCGCAAATAGCATATGCTAAGCTTGATGCTCAAAAGGAACAGAAAATATTAGAGGCTGAAGCTCGTCAAAGAGAGCTTGAAGCTCAAAAAGAACAGAAAAAGTTAGAGGTTGAAGCTCGGCAGAGGGAGCTTGAGACTAGGCGTTTAGAACTTGAGGCACAAAATAGAAGAAGTTTAATTGAGTTGCAACTAGAAGCCACAAAAAAGCAACAATTAGAGATTCAACAACAAATGGCTGACACTAACTTCAGGCTTGAATCACAGCGTATGGCAGCTGGGCATGGAAATACTAGTAATGTTTCAACAAATAGTGATAATAATCCCATCAGGATGAATAAGTATATAGAGTTACCCAAGTTCAATGAGGAGGGTCCTGAGGTTTTCTTTGCCCATTTTTATAAAATTGCCATCAGTATGAACTGGCCAAGGGATCAGTGGGTAGCCATTATGCAGTCTCAATTTAAGGGGCGTAGTCAGGAGGTTTTTACATCCCTACCTGACGCTCATAGCTTTGATTACGAATTTGTAAAGAAAAGCATCTTAAATGCGTATCAATTAAATCCAGAGGCACACAGGCAGAAGTTTCGGAACCTAAGGAGGGTAAGTGATCAGACAATAGCAGATTTTACTCGTCAGAAGACGAATTTTTGCAACAGATGGTTAAAGTCACTTTCAGTAACTGAGTTTGATGCTCTAAAGAATCTCCTTATCATGGAAGAAGTATTGTCATGTCTCCCAGACAAGTTGTCTACTTTTATGGCAGAACAAAAGAATGTAACAGATATATATGAGCTGTCAAAGCTCGCTGATGAGCACGAGTGGTTTACTAAGGCCCAATTTACGGCCACTTCACCTAAGCCTAGTCGTAGAGTAAATTATAGTGCTCACAGAACTCCTTATCAGTATAAGTCTCCTGGTGCGACAGTTACTCCCGTGAACTCTTCTCTTACTAACCCAAAGATTGTTACTCCATTGCCAGGATCATCTAAGCCTAGTAATGCTAATGCTAAACCGGCAGTTGGTTCTACCAGTGTGTCCACTGTCAAGCATTGTACACATTGTAAGAGAAGGGGACATGTGATTTCTTCATGTTTTAGCTTGCATCCTGAACTACGGCCAACTGGTCTTATTATGAGTAAAGGATTGCAACCTATTAATTCTTCATGTATTAGTCAGTCCCAATTGGATGGCTGAATTTAAACCATATATTTCCACAGGTACCTTATTATGTAATAATGGTAGACATAAGACTGTTCAATTACTCCGTGATACTGGAGCTTCACAGTCTCTTATTACCCAGAATGTACTTGCTGATGTTGACACCCGAGATCTGGGTGAAGTTGTGCTTCTCCAAGGTATTGCAGGTAGTGTGCAACCGGTGTCCTTAATGCAAGTTAACCTTAATTCTAACTATACTTCAGGATGGTGTAATGTTGGTGTAAGTAAACAACTGCCCATTCCTGGGGTAGACATTATTCTAGGTAATGATTTTGGCAACCGAAAGGTTGTAGGGCCCAAGTGTCCCATCATGTTAACTAAACCCAATAATGTATTAGCTCAACCAGAAGCAGATGATGATATTATTTACCCTGCTTGTGTTGTAACTAGATCAATGGGACAAACAGGTGAGAGTAATCCTGTCTTCACTGAGGTTGCTGTTCCCAAGACCAGGACCCCTTCAGTAAAGGAGTGGGAGGTGGATCTTGAGGATTCCTTTATGACTCGACTGGATGATGAGAGTGAGGCCATAGTAGAAGCCCCGCCGAACCTAAATCACAAGGAAAGTGAAGGTGAGGAGGCTGAACTATCTGTACCTTGCCCGCTTGTCTCCAGTAAACCAGTTGTCGAGAGTGAGGCCGAAGTAGCTATGACTCCATTTTATTCTGATCAATCGGGAAAAGAGATCAAGCTACTAGGTTCTCGCCCGCTCGCTGCTGAGTCTGAGTCATTGCCCTTAAGGGGGCATATCATTGTAAAATTAAAAGTTGTTCAATTTGCTTATAAATATTTTTATGAAATGGTTATAGAAAGGGCTGCAGCTGGTCCAAGTTTCATCATCACACCCTAAACAGAAAAGGAGAAAAAAAATAAACAACGAATTATGCAACGAATTTTCAAATAGTTTCAGGGAACACATGTGTCAACTAAAATCATTTCTATAACACTCAGATATTAAATTAAGCACATAATAAAGGATTCTAGTGATCAGTTTTATCAAAAAATTGTTTAGTGCAATAATATAATTATTCAAAGTTACTCTTCTAAAAAATATGCAATATATATTTATAAATTTTTATAAAATCAACAAATAGACTTTGGACTAAAATGTCTACTAGAATCTGTAGAAGCACAAACGCTACATATAAGGTGTAATTTGCATGTAAATTGATTAATAAATGAAAGCTCTGAAGTACTTTGAAGTTGTAAATTACTTTCCAGAGTAAAATAAAGATCCAAGTTTGGCCACCTGTAGCTGAGCTTGACTTCGACAGATTTCGTTCATAATTGGCACCCTTGCAGATAGGCATTCATTGAGCAAGGTGTGCAAGTTTCATGCAAATCCCTTGATAACAAACGAAAAAAAAAATTGGCAAAAAAAAAAAAAGAAAAAAAAAAAAAAAATTAAATATAAATATATTGCACATACATATTACAATTATTACAAGAGTTTGTGCTTCTACAGCACATAGTAGACATTTTAGTTGACACATGTGTTCCCTGAGATTATTTGAGAATGTTGAACATTCGTTGCATAATACGTTGTGTATTTTTTTTCTCCTTTTCTGTTTAGGGTATGATGGTGAAACTTGGACCAGTTGCAGCCCTTTCTATAACCATTTCATAAATAAATTTATAAGCAAATTGAACAACTTTTAATTTATAACGATTTATAATGATATGCCTCCTTAAGTGTTGTACAGACTACTGATCCTAGTTTAATTAAGTGTATTTCTGAGGCTCCTGATAATGTTGATGCATTGGAGGAAGGGACGGGTTTCTTCTTCAAGGATCGACTTCTTATGAGAAGGTGGAGACCCAAGGGCACTCCCTCTTCAGATGATTGTGAGATTAGAACCCAACTCGTTGTCCCCAATGATTATCGTAGGCAGGTCCTGCAGGCTGCACATGACGACCCCATGGGAGGTCATCAAGGTATCACAAATATGTACCATAAGATATGCAAATATTTTTTTCTGGCCAAAGTTAAAGAAAGACGTGGTCAGATATTGTCATAACTGTGTACCCTGTCAAATTGTTGGTAAACCAAATCAATCTGTGCCTAGAGCACCATTGCAACCTATTGTAGTTCCTGATGAACCATTTACTCATGTTGTAATTGATTGTGTAGGTCCTTTACCTAAGACTAAGTCGGGTAACATGTTTTTGTTCACTCTCATGTGTATGACTACAAGATTTCCTGAAGCTTATGCTCTAAGGAATACCAAGGCTCATAATCTCATAAAGTGTCTTGAAAGATTCTTTTCGTTGTTTGGAATGCCTAGAGTTATTCAGAGTGACAATGGGGGAAATTTTGTTTCTAAAGTTTTCAGAACTTTTTGCGAGTCCCGAGGGATTCAGCACAAATTATCCAGTCCATGTCATCCACAAAGCCAAGGTGGGCTTGAACGTTTCCACCAGACTTTAAAACAAATGTTGAGGACAACCGGACAAACTCATCCACGTAATTGGGATGAGAATCTCCCCTTTGTGTTGTTTGCTGCTAGAGAAGGGCTACAAGAGTCATTGGGCTGTTCCCCTTTTGAACTAGTGTTTGGTCACCAAGTAAGAGGTCCTCTTAAAATGCTACAAGAAAAGTTGTTGGGAGATGTCTCTGTTCATCAGAGTGGGTTGTACTTGAGTGAGGTCAAGGACAAGTTGTGTCGGGCTCGTGAGTTGGCGAAAGAACATCTGGGAAGAACTCAACAAGCCATGAAAGTAAGATATGACAAGAAGTTCAAGGCTAAGCTCAGGTCGTTTGCTGTCGGAGATTTGGTGTTGGTGTTGAAACCTCGTATGGGGACTTCCATGTCCCATAAGTTCGCAGGACCCTACCAAGTGGTAGAAAAGGTGGGAGACCTAACTTATAAACTAATTAACCCTAATCTTTCAGAACCCCAAATGACTGTGCACATTAACAGATTAAAAGCTTATGTTGGACCTGGTGTAGTAGCTTGTTTTAGTCGGGAAGAGTTACCACCTGAGGATAATTGTAGTGAGGGACATGATGTTAATATTCAACTTCTCAGTTCCAGTTCCAATGGCAGGGAGATGCTATGTCATTTACAGGAGGAGCAACGTGATGAGTTCCAGGTTCTGCTGGACAACCATACATCTCTGTTTGGGGAGGTTCCCACACAGACCCACCTCATCACACACGACATTCAGCTCCTGGACAGCACACCCATTCGACAACATCCGTACAGAGTGAATCCCGAAAAGAGGAAAATTATACAAGCAGAAGTGGAATATCTGTTCCAGCATGATTTCATTCGGCCAAGTCAAAGTACTTGGAGCTCTCCGTGTTTGTTAGTGCCAAAACCAGGAGGAACCTGGAGATTGTGCGTATATTATAGGAAACTGAACAAGAGCACTACTGTGGACGTTTTACCATTACCCTTGTTGGAGGAATGTATTAAGTCCATTGGACATGCCGAATATGTAAGTAAGCTTGATTTGTCTAAAGGGTACTACCAAATTCCATTAACAGAGTATATTAGGGAAGTTACTGCTTTTGTTACACCTGATGGTGCGTATGAATTTAATGTCATGCTATTCGGTTTGAGAAATGCACCTGCTACTTTTCAAAGACTCATGAATTTCTTACTCAAGGATGTGCCAGATTGTAGGGCCTACCTTGATGACACTGTTTTATACAGTAAAAATTGGGCAGATCATCTCTTAGGCGTTATGAACTTGTTTAGTGTTGCAAACCGCAAAGTTAACAATAAATATGATGAAAGTCAAGAACCAACGAATTCTGCGCTGGTCATTATTTTTGCAGGAATTTAATGTAGAAATCAAACATATTCCAGGCAGGCAAAATGTTATTGCTGATGCTTTGTCAAGAAGTTTTGATGTACCATAAATGAAATGTTTCTTTTTACTTAACATTTTTACTTCGGAAAAAATGCCATTGATCTTCAATCCATTGCATTTTTTTTCTTGGAGGTGGAAGTGTTACGTACCTCTATAAGATACGTAATTAAATAAATTAATATGTACCTTTATAATTGTGTGTAAATTACAAGTATGTATATTGATATACTTATATGTTCTATGTAAAATAATTTCATGTTACATTGTTGGCGTTAGGCCCAACGTATCGTGGGAATGATTGTTTTATTTCTTTGTGTACTCAGTTTCCCACGGGAACTAATGATTTATATGTGATCATATGTGGGTAACAGGTGAATAATAATTGTGTGAACTGTATCTGGCAAATTGTCGTGGGATAGTTCGTTGCTGGGTGAGCATGCCATTATTCCCCTTTGTATGTGTATTTTAATTACTATGTAAAGCAATAATTACCTTATTTTTGTATACCAATATGTATTGACCATTCATTACGTTAGTTTAAGATTACTCTTGTCACAATGTATTGCTCCATTGTAGAAATAATAAATATTGTATCTTTGGCAAATTGTTCGCGGGGCAAGGCAATGTTTTTGACTCCCGCGTATATTGTAAGTCAGTAGCTGATCCAGAACCAGAGAGTTAACATCTTGTGGAGTTAAGTTTTACATTATTGTTCTGTCATAACCATACATATAATAATATTATATTAATTTCCGGGAGAGACAGTGATATTTTAAATTGATATATTTGTGATACATTAATCATCTGTTTGCTATTGAGATTTATGTAATATATATATATAAGTTTTATATGTATTCTTTCAGTCCTAAAGGAAAATTTTTAACAAAGTGCTCATTACGTATCAAGGGGTTATACTGGTGACCCGCTCTTGTGAACAGCAGTTTTTAGTAACCCTAGACCTGTTTTAAAGTTGGCTGTTGTAGGGTCACGAGCCGTAACGTACGATAGGTAACATCCTCAGCCCCATGTCCTGACTCATGGAATTAAATTTTCATAAATAAATGTAAAATACCAGTAGTAACTCAGTGTAATATGGTGAACGACCCTGGATACTGGGGAGATACTAGCAGCACTTAAATCAGTAGATATAGCTTCTCTACACAAGGGAGGTATAAAAGCTTTGGCAAAAATTATATCCCAGTTGCACTAACATCACGCATCAAAGTTTTTGAAGGAGTGATTAAGAATCAAATTTCCAGTTTTATGAAAAATAATGAACTTCACAACCTAGGACAAGATGAATTTAGAGCGAGAAGATTCTGTCTGTCACAGTTACTCAACCACCATGACAGAATCCCAGCAGCCTTAGAGGAAAAGCAAAATGCAGATGTTGAATACACAGATATTGTAAAGGCATGCGACATATAGGACCATGGAATGATAGTCCATAAAATGAGCTCAATAGGAAAAACGGGTAAAGTGGGGGTATTGCATTTTAAACTTTCTGTCAAACACAATGCAGAGAGTGATGGTCAATCAAATAAGATCAAGCCCAAGTGCAGTGAAAAGCTCTGTACACCAGGGCACAGTCTTTGCAGCACTGTTACTTCCCATCTGTATCTGTGATATAGACAAAAATACAGGTCACAGCTTCATGTCATCCTTTGCAGATGATACAAAAGTCAGCATGAAAATTGCCATTGAAGAAGAAAATGAAAAACAACAGGCAGATATAAATCAACTATTCGATTGGGCAACTGAAGATAACATTATGATTAACAGTGATAAGTTCCAGGTACTGAGGTATGGTGTAAACGAGGAAGTTTACCCTTAAGCTGCTATGGGACAAATGGCCTCAACACCACCAAGTGCCAACAAAATTCAAACTTTTTTTCGCCTGAAAAAATGTTCATTTGTGTTCTCTGAGCATGGTAAAAAAAACTAATGATTAATTTTACTTGCCCATGAGGTAAATGAGCTGAGAAGTTGGGCGATGACATCACAGATGTTGGCTGCTCATGCATGGTGCGTCCTGGGAGCAGCGGGCGGCGTGTTCAAGCAGCTGCAGTTGCCGTGAATTTATTTTAGCTGCATTATTTACAGTATCTGTGGCGTTTTTTACAACCTTTTTTTTCACCGATATTGTTCATTATATTGTCACTTGATGTTTTATTATAATACAACTGTTATAAATTCATTACGCTGCCATATATTATTGTCACAATTAGGCACACACAAATGTGTTATTTTAGAAGATATATATAATGTATTCTGCTTTTTTTCAATATATACACTGACTCACTCAATATGTACATGTTTGTGCATCATTATTGGACAATGAGTAGTCCTGGACAGTGTGGTACTCCTCAAAACAGGTGACATGGCACAAAGGGACGGCACATGCTGAACACCATGTTAGCACCCATTTACATTTCTGTGCCCTCTTTTGTGTGGTCGTACACACAATGCTCTCATGCTGGCCAACTGCACGCTTTCCAGTTGGTGGTAAATTCCTTATTGCGTGTACCTGACAGGAGGCCTGGTCGACGACCGGGCCGCGGGGACGCTAAGCCCCAGAAGCACCTCAAGGTAACCTGAAAGCCATCCCTGAAAGTCAGCAGATTGATTGATTGATAAAGATTAAACCACCCAAAAGGTGGCACGGCATGAATAGCCCGTAAGTGGAAGCCCTTTGGAGCTATTACCAGTATCAATAGCTGATACCAGAGATCTGTGGATGGATGGGGTCTTCATGGTGGCTCGCAGTTTATGGCTCGCAGGACGCTTAGTCGCCAGGTTGCAGTGTAATATGCAAAGCGACGCTTTATATCTGAACAGAGCAACCTCGGTAGTTTGGTACCATCAAGATCGTCGTCCTTTTCGAGGAATTGCATTTGTCTGTCTAAAAGTCAGCATGTAAGGAGCATGAAGCAATAATGGGTTCACAATGGACCTCTGTATGCCAGGAACTGGATTGCCAAACTTTTCTAGTAATTGTGTCACTACAACAAAACTGAACGCACGGTAATTTGGTTTAGTACCTGTTTTGACAAGATACATATTGTAACTATTCAGCATTGTTACGTCAAGAAGGTGGAAAAAAAAATTCTTGGCTTGCTTTATTGTTTTACGTACACACTCTACAGCACCCACCATCATGTCATTATTATTGACATGAACAATAATAAACATTATTTTATATAAACAATAATTATTAAACAGTATGTTTCATGAGCGCCTCATCAAAATAAGCAGTAAAGAATTATATTTTACTGATGTCGTCACCTGTATCCCGGGAAACGTCTGTAATCCCAATATCTGCATTATCTAAAGCTGGAGTACAAAATCTTCACTATCACTCCAGACAAATATACCAGGGGCCAGATTCACGAAAGCACTTACGCAAGCACTTACGAACCTGTACATCTTTTCTCAATCTTTGGCGGCTTCGTTTACAATTATTAAACAGTTAATGAGCTCCGAAGCACCAGGAGGCTGTTTACAACAATAAAAACAGTTGAATGGCAAGTTTTCATGCTTGTAAACTATTTAATAAATGTAACCAAAGCCGTCTATGATTGAGGAAAGATGTACACGTTCTTAAGTGTTTGCGTAAGTCCTTTCGTGAATCTGGCCCCTGGTGTCTTGCGAGACCCAACACTGGTACGACGGTGAGGAATCTATGGACCACGAACTGAAGGTGATCTATCTCCAGTAAGGGTGGGAACCGGCGATGATGGAAATTTACTTGTAGATAAGAGTTCTTCATTGTCACCATGTGGTGCCATGCGGCGGTGCTTGACTGGGCGAGATGCTGCTGATGCGTCTGACGCACGTCGGCTGCTGGAATGTGATGTGCTCGCCATGATTTCTGTTGGGTAACTGAGGCCTCCACACAATGGCGGCCTACGCTGGATATTGTTCCAAGATGACGTCTGTTTACTACCGCCTCTGGCTAGTGTATGGGTGCTCTCTTTACTGCATGGGACTTTTAAATCATGTGCGGCACCCATAATCGTATCTATACAATGTGCGCGATTTGGTGACAGTTTCTCAGATTGTATATATATATAATGTGCACAGTTTAAGGGTTAAATGAAACACAGGGTACAAGACACAATCATGCCTACTCATAGAAGGAAAGCAACATGTAAAAGATCTGGGAATTATGACGCATGACGACCTGTCATTTAGTGAACATAACCGAACATATATAGCGGTGGGTAGGAAAATGATTGGATGGATTAGGAGAACGTTCAAATCCAAGGATTCCACAGCAATGCTAGCACTATTTAAATCACGGGTGCTGTCCCATTTTGAGTAATGCTCGGTATTCACTTTCCCCTTTTTCAGAGCAGTAGAGATCTCTGAATTTGAGGAACTACCGAGAACATATATGGCACACATAGAAACGATAAAACATCTGAATTACTGAGATCCTCTCAAAGCTCTCAACATGTACTCTCTGGAAACGAGACAAGAAATATGTTAAATAATATATACATGGAAGATATTGAATAGACAGGTTCCAAATATGAACAGTAGAATTAAAACGTACTAAAGCGAAAGATACGGTAGGAAATTCAAAATAGAACCATTGAGGAATAGAGGTGCATTAGGCACAATCAGAGAGGACTGTCTTATCATCAAGGGTCCACGGCTGTTCAAAACCCTTTTAGCAAGCATTAGGAATTTTGCCTGAACTAAGGTGGATGTGTTCTAAAGAATTTGGACAGATTCTTACAAGACGTGCCAGACTAACCAGGCTGTAGTGGTTATGTGGGCCTGTAGGCCGTTCAAGCAACAGCCTGTTGAACCAAGTTATCATAAGTTGAGCCGGGCTTCAGGCCAGGCTCAGGGAAAAGAAGCACTCCCAAAACACTCCAGATGTGCCGGGGTGGAGGGATGTGCCAGGTGGTAGGGATATGCTGTGTTAGCTTTCAAATTGTAAGACGGTTGGTCTTACAATTTGACGTTGGTCTGACGTCATTTCCCATATAGCGGCAGTGCCCGCTCTCGAATAGGGCGCACCAGTATCTCACAGACCTAGAGCTAGTAAGACCTCAGTGTTTCACATCTATCTTAGTTACCTTACTCAATAAAGTCCTTGTAGGGATCTACTGTGTGTGTGTACCTCTTCAACAACCAAGCAAGAACGAATACTGGTACAAATACTGGTAGCAGCACTGGGATATCAGATTTTTTTTTCTGAGCCAGAAACTCAAGTGGCCACCTATCCCATCACAGCAAAAGCCGCCACCCGCCACAGCTAAACTCATGCATCATCAATATTCATCATATTGTACCAGTCCGGGGTCCTACCATCATCCACTGCTGTAGGTCAAAGTTCTCATAAAGTTAGGCACGATATTTTGCAGCAAGCACAATTTCTTATCAGTGAGGGGAGAGGAGAATTCCCGCGCCAGCCATTTTGAATTTCAAGCGCCATTCTCGAACCTCCTGGGCCACCCACCACACGCCTTGTATGTGCTCGTCTGTACTGTTATGGCTAGTGTCATCGTCATCAACTCATCTCCGGATGTGTTGTCCAGTTTTTTTAATTAAGAACAATTCTGTGTTAACCTGCGGCTTGAACAGCTACGTCACCAGCCCCGCCACTACCATCGCTACTTCTCCATCCAACCCGTCCTCTTAAAAATAATGTCACTTTTGGCTCGTATGCGCGCTATGGCCAAATTTGGACGTAATTTGAAATGAAATCGACTCACAGAAGTGACGTTCTGTTCCGTTTTCTATTTGAGTCGTTCGGCGTATGTGCAGAGGTTATAAGAGGACACTTTAAATTAACGTTTTTCATAACGTTTTGAAACTTTATGAGAATTTTCTGCCCACCTAATCTATCAGAGGACCCTTAACTTACTGTTGTTGGAAAAAAAAAATCCCAAATTTATTTTCATTTTCAAATTACGTCCAAATTCGTCCATACTGGCAAACGGCCAAAAGCGATATTCTTTTTAAGAGGACAGGTTGCTCCATCACCCATTAGTGAACTTTGCCAAGCTAGTGAGTGTCACCTGAGCTTTTCTTCGCCATTATCATTGTAACATCATCGTCTCTGCAACATCGTCAGTCCTTGTCAATTTCATCTCAACTCCTGTGTCATCAATCCAAGCTTCGTGTCACTACCGCAAGGTGCGCTACTGTCGCTCCACGTATAAAAAAAAATCCGAGTTTCTACTCTACACACTTTGACGCCGTTCTCTTAATTGGCTACTGCTGAACAGCATATCCTGCACCCCCAAGTAAGTAATTATCAAAAGAAGGCACCAAACCGGGAAGGCTATGTAGCACCATCAAATACGCAAAATAATCAGAGGGCGCTAAATATCACCAAGGATGCCAATACGAGAACAAAAACGCATAAGGCGAACGATATCAAAAGTATCCGAGTCACCAAGAATTCTATCGAGGGACAGGTGACCGCGAGGGGCGGTCGGAAAGCAAGACACACGCTCGTCCTGGAAGTCAGGACATTCAAGAAGGACATGCACGACCGTAAGAGGGACAATGCAACTAGGACAATAAGGAGCAGGGCAGCGCTCCATCAAGTGACCATGGGTTGGGCGAGTATGGCCAATACGCAACCTCGCCAGAGCTGTTTCCCACCGCCGGTTACGGTGGAAGGAGGACGGCCACGAGGAAACACAACATTTAAGAGTACGTAGCTTGTTACCAGTAACAGACAACCAAGAAGCCTGCCAACGGGTAAGGACTGAGTAATGGATAACCGGGTAAAAGTCGGAATACGGAATGCCTTTACGAGAGATGGGACAAGAGCGGACAGCTTCCTTAGCGGCAGCATCCGCACGCTCATTTAAAGACACACCAATATGGCTGGGAACCCAACAAAACTCAACCGACTTAAATTTACTGTGAACGAGAAACAGCCAATGCTGGATCTCGACAACTACTGGATGAACCGGATTAAAGGACCCGAGAGCCATGAGGGCACTACGAGAGTCAACAACAACCACAAAGGAAGTCTGACAACGAGAAAGAAGGAGACGAAGAGCATAGAGAATAGCATAAAGTTCCGCTGTAAAGATGCTAGTCTCCGGAGGCAAGCGACACATATAAGTGCAATCAGGAAAAACAACAGAGTAGCCAACACCGTCCGCTGACTTAGACCCATCGGTGAAGACAGAAACGGAGCGGGAGTGAGAAGAAAAGTGCTCGAGGAAAAGGCGCTTTAGAACCGTAGGAGGGGTAAAAGCTTTAGTGACACGGGTCAAGGAAGTACAAAACCGCGGAAGAGGGACCCTCCACGGGGGCAAAGAAGGAACAACACGAGGAGAAACATCAGAAATACGAACGGAGAGAGAATCCTGTAGGCGAGATAACCGGACAGAAAGAGGGAGGTGGTGAAGAGGAACAGGAACCGCAGGAGGGGTAAAAGTTAAAGCACGACAGAGGCGAGAGGAAGGATGTTGCAAGGACCGCGCAAGATAGCGAAGACAGTAGCGATCACGGCGGTCCTGGAGAGACAGGAAGCCAGTGTCAACATACAAGCTAAGGATGGGAGTCGAACGAAAGGCACCAGAATTGAGGCGCAACCCAGTATGGTGCAAAGCATCAAGACGGCGAAGAGTAGAAGGAGAAGCAGACGAGTAAGCAGGGCAACCATAATCGAGCTTAGACAGGACGAGAGAGGAATGTAAAGCAAGGAGAGTGCGCCTATCTGCCCCCCAAGAAGTATGGGACAAGACCCGAAGGAGGGTAAGGGCCTTAGAGCACTCAACACGGAGGTAAGAGATATGGGGAGACCAAGACAAACGAGTGTCAAGGAATAACCCCAAAAGCTTCGCGGAATCGTTGTATTCAAGGGGATGACCATAAAGTGACAAAGAGGGACGAAGAACAACCCGTTTCCGCGTAAAAGTCATGGCACAAGTCTTAGAAGTAGAGAACTTGAAGCCATGACCTGTGGCCCAAGACGACACGGCATCAATCGCAAGTTGAAGCCGGCGTTGAAGGAGAGGCGAATCATCACCCTGACTACAAAGGGTAAGATCATCGACATAGAGAGCGGAGAAGACACCAGAAGGAAGAGAGGAAAGAAGACCATTGAGGGCAACCAGAAAAAGAGTAGTGCTCAGAACACTACCCTGGGGCACACCTTCGTATTGCTGAAAAGAGGGAGAGAGAGCGGTACCAAGGCGCACCCGAAAGGAACGACGAGAGAGGAAGCTGCGGAGAAAGAGAGGGAGATGACCACGAAGGCCAAAAGAATGAAGTTGAGATAGGATATGATAACGCCAAGTGGTGTCGTAAGCCTTTTCTAGGTCAAAAAAGACGGCAACAACGGAGGTCTTCGCAGCAAAAGCAGTACGAATATAGACCTCCAAGTTCACCAGGACATCTGTCGTGCTGCAGCACTTGCGGAAACCAAATTGAGAAGGGGAGAGGAGGTGATGGTGTTCCAGGAACCACATCAGACGAACGTTAACCATACGTTCAAAGAGTTTGCAGACACAACTTGTGAGAGCAATAGGGCGAAAGTCCTTAGGGGAAGTACCCAGAGACCCTGGTTTGCGAACAGGGAGGACAACGGCTTCGAGCCAGTCCTCAGGGATTGACGACGACTCCCAGATCCGATTATACAGACTCAGTAAATACTGAGACGTGCTCGGAGGGAGATGGCGAAGCATCTCATAATGAATACCATCGGAGCCCGCCGCCGTAGAACCGCAGAGGGCCAGGGCAGAACGAAGTTCAGAGAGAGAGAAGGGATCATTATAGGGAAGCTGAAGATGAGTGCAGAAATCTAAAGGACGAGACTCAAGGACAGGTTTACGAAGAAGGAAAGATTGGGGAAGATGAAGACCAGAGCTAACAGAAGAAAAGTGGGAACCCAGTTCGGAAGCGACCTGCAACGGGTCCGCCACAAGAGTATCATGGAGGTGAAGGACCGGTGAAACATCGGGAACGAACTTACCCGCTATCTTGCGGATACGCTTCCAGATCTGGGCCAGAGGGGTCTCGGACGTAATTGTTGAGACATAAGATGCCCAACATTCACGTTTAGCCGTACGGATGGTCCTACGGGCCACCGCACTCGCTTTCCGAAAGAAAAGAAAAGAATCGGTCGTCTGCCGACGGCAGTGCCTCTTCCAGGCTGCACACTTACAGCGGACAGCCCGAGCACAGTCCGCATTCCACCAGGGAACGCACTTCCGTGGACCCCGAGAGGAAGAGCGAGGAATAGAGCGGAGGGCAGCGTTGAAGACAGTGTCATGAAAAAGGAGGAGAGCGCGAGAGAGAGGCAGAAGGGAGAGGTCAGAGAGAGCAGCACTGAGGGTAAATAGGGTCCAGTCTGCTTTAGCAAACTGCCACCTAGGGAAAGAGAGGGAAGGGCGAAAAGAGAAAAAGGAAACAAGGATGGGGAAATGATCACTTCCATGGAGGTCATCAAGAACCTGCCACGTGAAATCTAAGTAAAGAGAAGAAGAGCAGAGAGAAAGATCAAGACAAGAAAGGGTGCGAGTCCGAGAGTCCAAATGAGTGGGCTCACCAGAATTCAGAAGAGACAGGGAAGAAGAGAGGAGAAACGGCTCAAGGAGGCGACCCCGGGTATTCGTCAGAACGTCACCCCAAAGAGAATGACGACAATTGAAGTCACCCAGCAGGAGCACAGGCTCCGGCAAGGAGTCTAGGAGGTGTTTCAAATTAGGAAGAGAGAGCGGGACACTCGGGGGGAGATAAATGGAACAAACTGTGTACCATTTCCCCACATAGATACGAGCAGCAGAACAATGGAGAGGCGAAGGAAAAAGTAAAGGAACAAAGGGAACATCAGCCCGAATCAAGAGAGCAGAAGAATTAGAAGCCCCAGCAATGGCTGGGAGGGGGGAGAGAAAGGAATAGCCACGAAAACGACCAGGACGAGCACCAAGCATTGGCTCCTGGAGACAGACACAAAGGGGCGAAAACCGCGAAATCAGAAGTTGGAGTTCGAGGAAATTGGCGTAATAACCTCGAACGTTCCATTGAAGAATGGACAACGACGAGAAGAGAAAGGACAAAAACAGAGAACAAGGAAGAAACAAAGGCGAAAGAGCAACAGAGCACGTTAAAGAATATCAGGGTCGGGATCAGGGTCAGCAAAGTCAGGGTTAGGGGGCATGGGTAAACTGAGCAAAGACGGAGGGAAGGAAACGGGAGAACAGATCAGAGGTGGGCGGGCAGGGTCCGGAGGAGGAGGAGGAGGAGGAAGAGGAGGAGACAACGGAGAGGAGCAGTCAAGGACAGCAGCAGGAGGAGGGGGAGTAGAAAGAGGGGAGCGCACCCCAGCAAGAGCAGCAACCGAAAGGGAAGCAGGGGCCAAAGAAACCTCCATAGCAGGAACAGGGGGTGCAAGCACTGAAACGGGAGGGGAAGAAGCAACAGAGCCAGAAGGAAGAGCTGAGGAAGAAAGCGAAGCCTTCTTACCCGCCGGGGAAGAGGAAGGAGAGGAGCCAGGCTTACACTTCTGACTTAAAGAGACCGGTGTCCCAGCAACTACGTACCGGGCAACGGATTCCAGTGTCTCAACAGGAGAAGCCGAATGAGAGCACACACGACGGCCGTTAGGAGAGCGATGGACATCCGCCCGCACCGACAGGCGGTGGGGAGAGCCGATAGATGGAGGAAGAGGATGGGAAGGAGGATCGGAGGGGGACGAGGAAGAAGACACAGAAGACACGACAGACCGGGTAGAAGGAAGGGGAACCCCAGACAGAGGACCAGGAGGAGGATCCTTCGGGAGAGAACCCAAAGGAACAGAGGAGGGGGCAGTGGGCGCATCAGGGTCCAAGGCCCGGAAACGGTTGTGAGTCTGAGGAAGGCGGGAAGGACGAGGAGAGGAAGAGCGCAACACGCGAGCATAAGAGATAGTAGCATAAGGCGGGAGCCGGCGAACCTGGCGCCTCGCCTCAGGAAAAGATAAACGCTCCCGGTGCTTCAGGTTGAGGATGGCTGCCTCAAGCTTGTAATGGACACACGCACGGGAGAAGGTAGGATGGGCCTCACCGCAGTTGAGGCAACGAGCCTGGGGAGAAGTGCACTCCGACTTAGAGTGACCTTCGCCACCACACAAAGGACAGAGAGAGACAGTCCCGGAGCAGCGGAGGGCACCATGCCCAAACCTCCAGCACTTGTTGCAGAGCCGAGGAGAAGGAATGTACTCCTGGACAGAGCACCTGGCACCAGCAAGAATGACAGAGGGTGGAAGGGTCCTACCATCAAAGGTAATCTTCACAACCCGGAGGGGTTGACGGCGACTACCACGAGGGGGACGAGTAAACGTGTCCACCTGGAGAATAGAATGGCCCTGGGCAGCGAGGATATGTCGAATATCGTCGTGGCAGTCGCGCAGGTCCCGAACACCGGTCGCAACATGGGGCGGGAGCAAAATAGTGCCAACACTGGCATTCAACTGAGCGTTCTTCGAGACCCGAACGGGGGTCTCGCCAAGGCAGGATAAGGCAGCCAAGCGGGAAGCAGCATCCTGAGAAGGAGCAGCAACGACACGTGTACCGAGACGAGTGGGGTTGAAAGTAATGGAGGCATCCACGGAATCAATGAGATGTCGATGGAGGGAGAAATCGTCAGGAGGCGCAGAATCAAGAGGGAGGAGATCAAAATATTTGGCCCACGAAGCGGGACCAAACAAGGCTTGATAGGTAGCAGAACTGGAAGGAATCGAGCGAGGGCGGCCGTGACGAGGACGGCGGTGAGAACCCCCAGAGAGAGAGGGGTTAAAAGGCGCAGTAGTTACAACTAGAGAAGGAGCCGCGCCAGGGGACGAGGTAGTCACCACTGGGGGCTTGGGGCTCGACCCAACCACAGAGGAGGGAGGGGAGCCAGGGGAAGGAGTCAGAGAGGCCAAAGGAGGAGCAAGGTCGGGGCCCAATGCAGCGGAGGCTACAGAGCCCGGTCTTCCAATACGGACCGACTCGGGGGCTTGGTCGCCCACCCCACGAGCCTGAGAAGGTAAGCCAGAAGCAGCCGAAACAGGGGTTATCATCTTGACGAAAAGAAGAATTCATTCACGAATGTGCCCCCACACCCACCATGGAGCCACAATTAGAGGCAGGACACCCAACAAGAAGCAATCGCCGATCTTGTCGGGGCCTCCTAGGGGTGCGTCGTGAGTATACGCCCCACAAACGCCACCTTAAGAAACCGACAGTCCGTCGAGATCGGGTTCAGTGACGAAGTGGGGATTGACAATAAAAGGTTCCCCTCGCTCTCGACGTCGGGTACTGCAGTTCTACGGGTGCATGAGTATGCCTCCTCAAGCACCCGGGCGTCAAAATAGAAGAAGTCCAAGGGAAGAACCAGAACGAGCAAAAGGTCGGCAGGAAACGGCAAGCAGATAGGAGAAGAGGGGGGAGAAAAACGAAACAGAAGGAAAAGGAAAAGGTGCCCAGCAGAATTGGAGAGGACGGCAGCAGGAGCACAAGGCTAGAAAAGGACAGAGGACTGTCCCAAGGAGCATCACACTCCGGCAGCCGCCCACGAAGCCCCCACACGGCGACAACGAGCTGAGCGGGGAGGGTGTCCTGCACCCCCAAGTTAAGTAGATGATAGCTGGTACTTAGTTTGGAATACAATAACAGTGTTTTAAGAGGGAAATAACCCTGTATAGAATGTATTGCCACCTTCAGCGACTTGATAACAGAGGAGTTGGCTGCCCACCCCACACACAGCTTTTCTGTGGTGTTTTTCAACATTTCTTCTCCCAACAATTCCATTATATATTATTAGCGATATACATTATTTCAAGTACATTCTGATTAAGTGCATTAAGTAAAAAATAATTGTTTTCCAGCAGTAGGAAGTGTACTATATAATTTTTTTATACTCTCCCCAGACCTTAATTTGAAGTTAATTCTTTCAGTATTTTACATTAAATGTTACTTAAGTATGTTACCAATTTAAGTGTTCCACAAATTACTTGTGTTCTAATATTTTTGCTTGCTAATTACAACAGTTGTTATAATATTGAAAAGTAATTCATTCTTTTCAACAGTCCATTTGATTCAAACTTTTACTGGTCATATTCATACCATTTTGCAAATTTAATTTACAATTTAGTTTAATTTCCAATAGTGTGTTTTCCGAAGTACATTTTAAATTTTTATTTTTGCCATTTACTTACTCGAGCCAAGTTTTGCCATTTATGAGTGTTGTGTTATAGTGTATTTTGTAATTGTTCTTCTTATGCCTAATGTGGCTAATTAAAATCTACATTCGCAAGTAAATTCTACCATAGTGACAATGTCTAACCCTGTTGCAGCTCCTTCTGACTCAAATGGAGCAGTTGCTCGTAATAATGTCCTGCGTTCAGTGCAGGAGATGGCTATTGCACTTTTGCTGGAGAATCTTACTTAATGGAATCATGGTTTAGCAAAGTTGAAGAGAAAGCCAAAGCTCATTTTTCCGAGGCTTCTGATGATGATTATTTAGCATTTGCTGGTCGTCTATGGGCAACACTAGAGGTGATGTACATATTGTTGTCGATGAGGAAGCCATTGTTAGCCTCCAGTCATGGGCAGAATTTTAAAAAAATTCCCCCATCATTTTGTTAACAAAGGAGACCTGGACCCATAGGGATTAGTTAAGAAAATTGCTATTGCCACCATGCAACGTGGTGAATTGTATAATGCATTTACTAGCCGTCTAGAACAGTATTTGTACGCTTTAGAGACTGCGATGTTGAGTTCATCATAGGTGGATAAAAATAAATCTCTGACCCCGGTGGCAATGGCTAAAATGATAGCTTTTGGGACATTAATGCATTTTGTCCTGGAACACACCAAACCTATCCTTGAACAGCAAAATTTTTGGTCTCAACACGCAATTGGGGAAGTGTTTGAGGCTATGAATAATGCTGCAGATAAATTACCTCCCCGAACTGCTCAACTTTTGACACCCTCTGACAATGTAAATGTAGTAACAAGCCCTCAGCGACCTCCCAAAACTCACAAAATTATTGGTCGTTGTTATAGCCACTTATTGGCACTGTGATTGCTGATTGGCACCAACTGGTAAGCCATCAGCACCACCTTCTTAACAGCGTCGTAATCACTGGAATCATCCACCGACAATATGGAGTATGCGATTTGGGCCTTTCCCGTCGGAACGGATTGGATCATAATGGCCCAATTTTCTCTTGGCCAATCCAATGATGCTGCTACTTTCTCGAAAGCGGCAAAGAACTTTGGGACTTCCTTTTCATGAAACTTAGGAACCAATTTAATGTTCCTCACTGGGTCGTAACTACTTGTTTCCCCTCCTACCACCTGATCTTAGCACTTGCAATTCATGTTGTCATTCTCGCTCTTTTTCTTGTCTTTCTTGCTTTTCCCTTTCTTTCCTTTCTACTCTTTCCTTCTCTTTATTGTCTTTCCTTCTCCTTTTCTTGTAATTCTAAACGCTTCATTTCCATTTTCTTCTCCTGTCTTTCTCTTTCTAGTTCTAACTTTTTCTGATCTCTCTCTTTCAAAGTGCAGCTTTTTCTCTTCTCTCTCCCTTGCTTTCTCTTCTCTCTCTCTCTGTCTAGTTCTAGCTTTCCCATTCTATTTCCCGATGGATTTCCAACTCACGCATTTTTACAGTTAGTATACTTATATTCAGTTCACTCGTGTCACTCTTACCATCACTTCCTTGGTCTTCCTTTACAGTGGTAGCCACACTATTTTTCATTTTACTCTGTACCTCGCTTTCCTGCTTTTCGTCGCTCTTTAAGTGCTTATGGACCATGGAGAGGATCTCAACACGGGAATCCCGATCACTCACCTTGATCCCTAAATAAGCACTTATCAACACGAGTTCTGGCTTTCCCAGGTACTTCAGTTCTGACGGGGAGTCTTCCTGGTTCAGCAATTCCTGAACATCATCCAGGATGTCGATGGTCTTTTTCTCTGCCATTTTACACTTTATGTTGCACACAACACTGCACTTAACACTTCACTTCCTAACACACACAAAAACGGAAAGGGGAGTTATTCACAGGGGTTGCACTACTTTATCACTCCTATCAAACGCACTTGACAAGAGGTCGGATCCCGCTGGGGATGCCAATTATGTTATGGCCACTTAGGACCAGTAACCGGGTTCATGATGTTCTAACCTCTTATAGTATCCGACCCCAAGTCGGTAGTATGCTTTCAAAAAATTTTTGTATAGTGTAATAAAGAGAAAGTGGGATGAACAATACACTGTTCCCTTCACCAATATATTTATACTTTCACCATTAAAAAATATATATTAGAATAAATAGACTATGACTACTCGTATATACAGTAGTGTCGCTTTCACGCAGGACACTACGGCGACTGTACACTGGGGAAACCATGAGGTACTACTCATTCACCTGGGAGTTGACATTATGCTCTGTAGCACAACAGATGGCGCTGATCGTGACACGCCATCCACCAGATGTCGTCCACGTCGACCTCTCTTCTGACTAGGGCAGGAAACAGGAGCCATCAATCGCTGCCACGCCACCACCAATAGATGGAGTTGTCCACATAGCATCCAATACCAGGGGAGTTTGAATGCAGACTCATAGATGGCCCTGGAATTGCCGTGTCACACTCAGACAATGGTGCCGATACCGTAACAGTCGCAGAATGGTCATCGCCTGCTGTCAAATACCCCTCCTCATAAGTTGCAGAGACGCTATAGTCCACGACCAACCACTGCCTCCTGTTGGCATTGTGGTAAGACTAACCACCTGGAAAGGTCGATTGAGTTAATTGAGTATGGTCCAGGACAGACCGAAACATCGTCGTTCCTTCACTTTCTAGTGTGTGGTTTGGTCAAATAATTTCAGCCATGTTATTGTGACTCCTCGTCTACACATGGTCCTTTAGTATCGGCCCCTAGTGCATGGTAGCATTTTAAAACTCTTCATAAATTTAGGTGCTGAAATAAATATTGTCAAGCCGGCAGCTCCTATAGATATTGCAAGTAAGCACTCTGTCACAGTAAGAAAGTCACCCCATATCTTTTCTGAGTGGTTTTTCTGGAAATAAAGTTACAGTCATGGGGGAAATCGACCTCCCACTCAAGTTAAAGGACATCACGATTTTTGTAACATGCTTAGTTGTCGACAGTATCCACTTTCCAGGTGATATATTACTGGGTTTGTACACCATGATGGATGAAAATATTGCATTGTTTCCCCATCGTTGGAATATCAGTATTTTGGACACGGTCATACCTTTATGTAGTATGTTTAGAATTGGTCATGAGTTCAACCGTCAGAGGGATTATGCTCATTTTGTCGACAGCCAACTTGCTAGCGTTGGTTTGTCAGATCCTTGCTGCAGTAGCATACCCGAGAAAACAGGTACTCACTTGAAGCATTGTAGCTGTGCAGTTGTTCAGGAGAATGAGAATCGAGACTTTCTGGACGGTGACGCCCTTAATGATTCTCGTTGTCTTGCACGCCTAGCAGCTTCCATCTCTGAAGACAGTGGTTCCACAGCTACTGACACTGTGCTGCACACTCATTCTCTCACCAGAGAAGGAGTTTAGGTTCAGGGAGTGCCTGAGTTATTGGATGTCATTGCGGAAAGTGAAACGTGTAAAGTGAACGGTGCGTTTGTTGAACCCTCCTGGCACACAGTGCAGGATGGTACCCTCACATTGTATGTTGCAAACACTAGCAGTGCCGACATCCATCTCCAGTCTTGAACCCACGTTGTAGATTTAGCTCATTACTCATTACCAATGCGAATGGCGGATGATGTTTCCATGGAACACACTGTGTGTGTGCACTTAAATGTGCACTCAAATGTCCCCACAGGAAAATGTGGATCACAGACAGGTGTAAGCGCAACACCTCAGTCCTACTGATTTCCCTGTCTACTTAGCTCAACTTTTGAAAAATTTGAATAAAAATAGAATGTGTATTTTATTGCTCTACCAGGAGAAAAGTTAAGTCTCACTCCACTTATTATGTATAAAATTCCCCTTGAGCAGGAAACTACACCAATTAATGTAAAAACTTACCATTTACTGCATTCGCAGCGAGCAGAAGATGATACAATTATAGAGAAAATGTTACAGAGTGATGTGATTGAGTCAAATATTTTGCATGGAACGCTCCAATGATTCTTGTACCAAAGCAAGATGGAACATGGAGACCGGTAATCGACTACCGGAAGCTTAACAGAGAAACTATACCTGACCGTTTCCCCACTTCCAGTCTTAAAAGTTTTGTTGCAAAGCATAGGTCGTAACAAAGTACTCTCAACTTTAGATTTGTTGTAGGGAACCTGGCAAATCCCCCTTGATGAGGAAAGTAAACCGTTGACAGCCTTACTCCCAATGGTCATTTTAATTTCAAAAGAATGGCATTTGAACTGCGGAGTAGGCGAATATCCTTTTCAAGGCTCATGACAATCCAATTTCATAGATTGATAGGTAGTACTCTTCTGGTGTACCTTAATGATCTCATAATCATGTTGTAAGATGTTCAGACTCACTTGCACAACCTTGAGAAAGTACTTGCAAAATTTCCAGAAGCAAATTTACAAATAAAACCCTCAAAGTGCTAATTTTTAAAGGAAAAGATCAATTTCCTAGGACATACAGTCACCCCTTCAAGCATCACCCTGAATGAATAACAAATTATTGCTGCCCGTGATTTTCCAACGCCTCGTACAGTACAAGCCGAGAGGCAGTTTACAGGTCTTGTAGGATTTTATCGTTCATTTATTGCTGACTTTTCTATCATAGCCGCTCTACTTTACAGGTTACAAAGAAAAGATGAACCCTTTGTTTGGGGAGAAGCCTGTCACGGGTGGGTGAGGGTGTCATGTATTTTAATGTTGTCTAGAGAAATAATGATTTTTCTTGAACCAAGGGGAATTCAAGGAGTAGGAAAAACAGCCGAGTAGATAAAGGACAAAGATATATATGTATAAGACACACTACATATTACATGGCATAAATTCTCTCCTTACAATTCAAGGTCATTCTGAAGGTAACAACATTGAATAATAATGTCCCAAATGGGCTCTGGTTTCCCTATGGCTCTTAGTCCAAAACAGGAACTGGGCACTCAGTCACCACACCGGTTAGCCGGAGACACATATATAAATCACTAGGAAACCTGGACTCTCAAAAAAAAACTGCTCAGACGACTGTCAGCATACTCTACTCTTCCTTGAAACCCTGTGAATACAACCCTGTGGCTTATCTGATTATAAGGCCGGATAAAACCCTCAGAAAACAAGGACCAGTCAGACAGCTGGTGCTCTATGTCAGGTCAAAAATGGCATCCGTCCCTGTTGCGTCATTGTCCCTTAATACTCTATTCTTTAACATTTCCAATAATTTCCGTTATTGACTTCATTTATCATATTCTTCATACAGGTTTTTTGATTGAGTCCATTTTTCTTGCACATAGTTTTGCTATTCCAATACACGTTATTCCTAAACAATCTCCAGCTGAAGGATACAACTCTACTGGCAGTGTAATAAGTCACTCGTGGCCCCCCTTCCCCTGCACATTTATTTCAACATTGTCAATAAACAGTTTATGGTATATGACAACTAATGAACACATTTACACAATATTATATACAATTCAGTGCAGTGGTACAGCCCTAAGTGATCCCAGGTTTTGGCAATCTAGAAAGTGCATCTGCTACTACATTTAATTTTCCTGGAATATGTTTGATGACCAGATGACTCTTGTAACAGTAAAGACCACCTTAATATACTCTGATTGGAATTCTTCATGCTAGCAATAAATGTTAAGGGGTTGTGGTCAGTAAATACTTCAACATTATTGGCTGATACATAAATGTCAACTTTTTTAACAGCTAGTAATAAAGACAATGCCTCCTTCTCTACTGTGGAGTAATTCTGTTAACATTTGATACACTTTTTAGAATAATAATGTATCGGATAATTAATACTATCATTATCCTCATGCATTAGTACAGAACCAGCACCTCAATTCAAAGCATCTATAAATGGTTTGAATGGCTTAGAGTAGTCAGGAGTTCTGATCTCCAGTGTAGCTAACACTGGACCAGATGACAACATTCCTTTTAATTTACTAAATGCATCCTGACATTCCTGAGACCATCTAAACCTCTCATTTTTACATTGCAAGTTTGTCAAAGGAGCTGCATGTGTGCAACTTATATCTTAAGATGGTTAGTGGACCTCTCACCTCATGGCCAAAAACTAATGAGTTGGGTGAACACCCCAGGGAGTCCTGATAAATATCCCTCAGTGCCATAAGCATCAGTGGAAGACCATCATCCCAGTCTCTGCCAGTCTCCATGCAACTGGTTCTCAGCATTTGTTTAAGGGTTTGCTGAATCCTTTCCATAGCACCTTGGCTCTCAGGATGGTAAGTAGTGGGTGTCTTATGGAGGATTTCAAACTCCCCACAAAACTGCTGAAAATCTTTGGAAGTAAAATTACCCCCATTATCTGTCTGTATTACTTTTGGTAAACCAAAAATAAAAAAAAAATCATTGTGGGCCTTACTACCACTTTCGTTGTAGCATTTCTGACAGGGAATGCCTCAGGAAAGTGTGTAGTCTGACACATCATGGTGATGATATACATATTACCACTCTTGGTTCTGGACAATGGGCCTACTACATCAACTATAATATGTGTAAAGGGTTCTTCAGCCACCACAATGGCTGTAAAGGGCTTTTGGTATTACCTGGTTTGGTTTGCCAGTTTTTACACACACAGGACATTCATCACAATCCTGGATGACATCTTTCTTTCATCCAGGCCAGGTAAAATACTTGTTTTTTATTATATGTTTTAACAATACCCTGATGACCGCCTATTGGTGAATCATGGGCTACACTTAGCACCTTTTCTCTATAACCCCTCGGTAGGACTACTTGATTAACTGCCTCCCAAGTGTGTGACACAGGTGAGCTCCTAGGTCTCTACTTCCGCATCAATACCTCTAGTGTAGTAATAAGTCATAGCCCCCGATTGTGCCTCTAGTTCAGTTACTGCCTTATTATGCAGTAACTGCCTTATTATGCAGTAACTGCCTTATTATGCAAGTCAATCAACGTAGGATCAGTTCTTTGCTGATAAATAAAATTTGATTTTGATCTCAAGTCTGAAGAGCCAGATGTGGTAACTGGACTACACTCTCCCCTACCCCTTTTCCTAGGTGGTTTGGTGGAGGTGCTCCCCATCCTGTTCCCATCTGCTTCTTCCAACTTGGCCATAAAAGTGTCACAAAGATCCACTTCACTACTTGAATTGTTAACCTCTAATTTTGTCTCCTGACTTACATTATTGGGAGTTTGTGATATTTGAGACTCTGATTTTGACTGGGTCACGGCACATGCTGGGTACATTACCATATCTTAAAGATCTGTCTGTGTCCTAATCGACTCTGGCTTAGTTAGCATTATTGGGTGGTCATCTCAATTTAACTCGATTACCAGCAAGATCATTCCCACAATTAGATCAACGCCAGGAACTGGTAATTTAGGACTAACACCTACTAAACTTTTGCCTTTTTTTGCCTTTAATATAATCACACTCAAGGTTTACTTCCCTCAATGGTACAGTCTGGAAATCTCCTGTGATTCCCTGTATAATTATTACCTCCCCAGTCTCTATAGACTGTATATATTGTAAAACACTCTCTACAAGAAAAGATTGGGATGCTCCTGTATCCCTCAAAATTTTAACATCATGCCACAAACCATTTGCACACTGTAATTTCCTATTTGATATAAATTCTCCAAAATGACTAATAGCAAGAGCTTTTCTTCCTCATTATTTTTGCTACACATTTGGTTTTCCACCCATCACACACTGTGAGTGCCATAGGCCTCTTTTCTGGGTGAAGAAACCAACAACTCTTAACAACATGACCCTTCCTATGGCAGTAGGAACACTGTTTCAACTCTGGGTGAGGCTTATTACTAGTGTGATCCTCTTTGGGTTTTACATTACTCTCTTTACCACCTGGCACCTTTGAAAAAGTATTTCCTTGACCTGCTGTTGGGTACATGTGGGACCCAAATCTGACGGAGGAGTTTAGTTTTCGACCAGATCCTTGTCTATTTGAATTAATTTTATTTTTAAAAGTTACTTTATACATTAACTCATATTCATCTGCTAATTTAGCCAACTCATAAATATGTCTGCCAAATATAAAGCCACATTAGAAGGTATGTAAGATAAAAAATCTTCTACTAAGAGTAAATTTTTAAGAGAGTCTAGATCCCAAATTTTCAGCATCGATCTGTGTTTTAAACATATTACATTTCTCTTGTAGAAATTCTACCAAATATTGACTTGGGTCTCGTCTCAGTTGTCTAAACTTTTGCCTATAAGCCTCAGGAACAAGTTGATAAGCAGTAAGGATGGCTGCCTTTACCTTGTCATAGCCAAAACTGTTACTCAAAGACATAGCTGCAAATATCCTCTGTGCCTTTCCCACCAACTGACCCTGCAGAAGAGATACCCATTGTGTTTCATGCCACTCCATACTCTGTGCCAACTTTTCAAAATGAATGAAGAACTGTTCTGAGTCTGTCTCACAGAATAGAAGAAAGTTGACATTTTTTATTAACCTTTAACTGCCCAGGTGTTTCTAAGTCAACAACACCAGTGTTTTCTAATCGAATTCCCAATACTGCTAGCCTAGTCTCTGACTCAAATTTTTTCTGAGCTTGCTCCACTTCTAACCTCTTTGTTACGACCCTGGGTTCTCCAGTGGAAACCAGAGGTCAAAATTGAGCTATTAAACTTTCTAGTAGTACAAGTTGAGTGCAACTCGAATGGCAATTGTTTGTATCTTCCCTGCCAGACGTAAGACTATTATTGTTTCTCAAAGAGCATTTAAAGACTGAGCTGGGGGTTGATTATTAAATAATAACATAGGCACCAACTTTGCTTACTAATACTTTCTAATCATTCATAAAGTAACAATACGTTGCATAGGGGAAGATCTTTAATGTGCTTAGCTCCACGATCAATTAGGCTCCTTCCGGCACCACGACATGAGGGAGGCCAGGTGGTCGCGAGGAGCTCGCTCTTCTCTGGCTGGTGTTCGTGCGGATAAGATCTACTCTGTGGCTGCACCCCTACTCTTCTCCCTTCTCCTCTTACTTATTTCCCTTACCTGAAGTTCCTGTATCCTTAAGTTAAGTACGGGGCATTATTAAGTGTACCTACTCTGGTAGTAACGATTGGTGAGACCTGGGGGTAGTATTTGCCAGTGTTTTGGGTACTCCTAAGTGTTGTGTTTTGTATTAGGGTCCCACGTGGTTTCCCTACCCTAAGCTGCATCCAGCTTCAGTGCTTATCCAGTAGTACTTTACCCTAGCTTGTTATTAGTGTAAACCTTGTATCCTGTCTAAGTGGACCAAGGCTTTTAACGTAAGATAGCGTGGTAAAGTTATTATTATTATTGTTATTGGTGTGAGTGTATATGGGGGGTTGTTAAGGGGTTAATAAATAAGTACATGAATTACAGAGTATCCCTTCTTCCAGTGTGGGAGCGCATTGATCAACCCTTAGACTAACATATATGGTCTAGTAGCAAGTTATTACTACTGTGGATAGTTTATTTTGGGGGCCGGGCCTTTTAGCTCTCCCATATTTGATACTCTTGTCTTCTAACTACCCTTACCCCTTAATAGTACCAGTACCCCATAGAAGCCCCACACATCTATTTTTGTAACACTCTTCATTGCTAGTTCTATTTCTAATTTCTTCTGAGCTTGCTGTCTCCAGCTTCTTCTGAGCTTGTTCAGCCTACAACAGCAACTTCTTTAGTCCCAATTCTGCCTGCACCAACTGAGTCTCCACCTTTCCTGTAATTACAACTTTTGCACCACTGGTGGACGGGTACTGCTCTAATATTTCCGGTGGGAGAATTTGCTCATCTACCCAGTGCATCATTATCTCTCTTAACAGTTCCGTCTTCACTATTCCCATGTGCAATGATAGTCCATAGTGCTTGCCAACAGCCACTAGGATAAGACTTTTTTTGCCGCTTTTAAAGCCTCAACACTTGGATTGTCGACAATTTGTTGTGCTACCAAATCCATTTTTAGTGTGCTAAGATACAGCAGACTCCAACACTTTCACTTTTAGGCTGAGAATTAGGTAGGAAAACTGATAAGGAAAGTGCTTAGTTTATTCGACTGCCCTGTCAACTGGTAAATTTTTGCACTCGAGAACAACAAAATTTAAAACACTTTTCATAAAGATTAATAAAATGTACATAAATAAGTAATAAAATACATAAACTCGTATTATACCAATATTAAAAATAATCTAAATTTCTACACAAGTCAAAGTGAAGAAATAGGCTACACAATTTTTATGTCAGGTTTCCCATACAGGCAACCCAGTTTTATCTGGCTGCTTTTGGACAGGCCACCCATTTCTGTTAGGAATTGGGTGGGAGGTGGGGATGAAATTTTTAAATATTGTCTAGGGAAATAGATGATCTTACTTGAGCTTAGGGAAAACAAGGAGTAAGGAAACAACCTAGTACAAAAGACACAATTATATATATATATATATATATATATATATATATATATATATATATATATATATATATATATATATATATATATATATATAAATCAGTTGCATATTGTCCTGGGGACCATTCAGGCTTGTTCGCATTTGTGTTCCTCACGTGTGCCCCAAAGAATGAGGTGATTTGGTAAAATGCTATGCCCAAGATTACTATCTGAGTGCCGGCGGTGGGGTGGTTCAAATAGCTTAGGCTATCACCTCATTATGTCCGGTCGTGATGGTCAAGTGGATTAAGGCGTCTTGTACATACCAGTTGCGTTGCTCCTGGGAGTATGGGTTCAAGTCACTTCTGGGGTGTGAGTTTTCAGTTGCATATTGTCCTGGGGACCATTCAGGCTTGTTCGCATTTGTGTTCCTCACGTGTGACCCAAAGAATGAGGTGATTTGGTAAAATGCTATGCCCAAGATTACTATCCGAGTGCCGGCGGTGGGGTGGTTCAAATAGCTTAGGCTATCACCTCATTATGTCCGGTCGTGATGGTCAAGTGGATTAAGGCGTCTTGTACATACCAGTTGCGTTGCTCCTGGGAGTATGGGTTCGAGTCACTTCTGGGGTGTGAGTTTTCAGTTGCATATTGTCCTGGGGACCATTCAGGCTTGTTCGCATTTGTGTTCCTCACGTGTGCCCCAAAGAATGAGGTGATTTGGTAAAATGCTATGCCCAAGATTACTATCCGAGTGCCGGCGGTGGGGTGGTTCAAATAGCTTTGGCTATCACCTCATTATGTCCGGTCATGATGGTCAAGTGGATTATGGCGTCTTGTACATACCAGTTGCGTTGCTCCTGGGAGTATGGGTTCGAGTCACTTCTGGGGTGTGAGTTTTCAGTTGCATATTGTCCTGGGGACCATTCAGGCTTGTTCGCATATATATATATATATATATATATATATATATATATATATATATATATATATATATATATATATATATATATATATATATATATATATATATATATATATATATAAAATATATTCTAGTGGAAAATCTGGTGGTTGGCACACTAGATATGACGAAGTCGATGACATCATTAAAAGAAGCCTTGCCTCTGCTCAGTGTCCAGCGGAGAACCTACTGAACGTGACTCTGTTAGCTTTGCCGGCCGACCAGACGGAATCACACTGCGACCGTGGAAGGGTGGCAGACAGTTGGCATGGGACTATACTTGTGTATCCACCCTGGCAACCACATACATCAAACTCTGCCAGCACAGCAGGAGCCGCGGCGACACGCAGAGAAAGAGACAAGTCAGCCAAGTACAGGCAATTAGATCATCGGTACAACTTCGTTCCAATAGGGTCTGAGACCCTAGGCCCCATGGGGAGAGAGTGCAAGAAGGTTTCTTAAGGATCTTGGTTCCAAGCTCATTGACACCACAAGAGACCCTAGAGCAGCAAGTTTTCTCTTTCAGTGCCTCAGTGTCGCGATCCAGAGGGGGAATGCTCGCTGCATCCTCGGTTCCTGCCCGGCGTCGGAGGAGTTCGAGGAAATCTACAGCCTCTAGGAAGCTAACTTTTTTGTGTGTCCTCTTAATGTTAATTTTTTGTATAAAATCAGATATGTAACTGTATAACCTTGCATAATAAAGTGTACACCATAAATAAAGGGGGGGGTGGTAGGAGAAGCGAACACTGCAGGCGATGAGTCACAATAACGTGGCTGAAGTATGTTGACCAGACCACACACTAGAAGTTGAAGGGACGACGACGTTTCGGTCCGTCCTGGACCATTCTCAAGTCGATTGTGATGAGGACAGGCAATAAATAGGCAAGAGAGAGCTGAGGAGGAAAGTAAGGTGTAGGGGATAATAGTAATAATGAGAACTGCAGAAGGCCTATTGGCCCATACGAGGCAGCTCCTATTATAACCACCGAAGGAGATAGTAATAGGAATAAGAAGAGGATAGCAAGGGAGCGTAGGAGAAGACAATGCACAGAAAAAGGGAGAAGAGAGAAAGAAAAGGAAAGAGAAAAAGAAAGAAAATGGAAGGGGTAAGCTTATGTTAAGTCACGTTTGTTAGAAAGTTTAGAGCATTTGAGTATATACTGTGAAAGGGAAGAGTCCACAGCAACAAAGCCAGGACTCAAGTTCATGTTGGGTACATTGTGTATAAGAGCCGATTCTACAAGACGGCGTCTGTGTAGAGTAAAGGCAGGAAAGATTATTTTGGAGGAAGACCAATCAATGGGATGATTAGAATCCCTCACATGACAGAAGGGAGCATTGTTAGTGTCTGCAGACTTAACACTTCTCTTGTGTTCTTTAAGTCTGTCATTCAGTGTACGGCCAGTTTCGCCAAAGTATTGGAGAGGACAAGATAGAGTAGACACCAGCAGCATTAGAAGCAGGAGGAGTAGTGTGAACTAGATTGCTACGAAGTGTGTTAGTTTGTCGAAAGGCGAGTATAATGTCAAGAGGACGAAAGGTATTGGTAAAAGTTTTGAGTTCAGATATGAAGGGAAGGCATAGTACAGTGCTACTAGTGTTGGAAGCAGGTTTAGGATGAAAGAAATTTCGTTTAGCTTGAGAGTAGGCGCAGTTGATGAAATGCAAAGGATAACCAAGGCGAGAGAATGATTTGTAGATAAAGGCAATTTCAGAATCAAGAAACTGAGGGTCGCTGATGCGTAGAGCGCGGAGGAAGAGAGAGATTTCTAGTCTGACGCGACACTTGAGCGCGTTTCGTAAAGCTTATTACATTGTCCGAGAGACGAAGACACTTTTCTTAACAGAAAGAGGATGGTAGGAAAAGAAGTGAATGTACATGCCACTATGCATGGGTTTACGGTAGACAGAGAAAGAGAACACAGACACAGAGCTGTGAACATGAACATCAAGAAATGGAAGGAGGGAATTAGATTCCCACTCAACTTTGAAATGGATAGAAGGAGCCAGATTGTTAAGTGAGGCGAGGAAAGGCTGGAAAAGATTAAGGTCATGAGGCCATAAAGCAAAAATGTCATCAACATAGCGAAGCCAGAGAGAGGGACGAGTATCAATAGAAGGAAGAAGAACAGTTTCGAAGTATTCCATGTAGAAATTAGCAAGAACAGGGGAGAGAGGGGAACCCATAGCGACACCGAAAGTTTGAGTGTAATATTTACCGTTGAAAGAGAAAGAGTTAGATTCAACACAGAGTCTAATGAGATCGAGGAAAACGTCAGTGGGAAGCGGGAGAGGAAGGAGGCCCTCTGACGCCTTCTGTCTAAGGAAAGAGAGAACGTCATCGAGCGGAACATTAGTGAACAGAGAGTCGACATCAAGACTAAGCATCTTACAAGAGGGTTGCAGGCGCAGTCTTTCTATGAAGTCCTGAGAGTGACGAAGGTGGGCAGGGAAAAAAGTGCCAAGGTAAGGTGTCAGGGTTTTAGCGAGCCAGGAGGCAAGAGGATAGCTGACAGAGCCCCGTGAAGAAATGATAGGACGAAGAGGAACACCAGGTTTATGAGTCTTAGGAAGACCATAGAAATAAGGAAGAGAAGGGCAGATGACACAAACGTTTAATGAGATCAAAGTCAGGAGGGCAAAGACTAGAGAGCTGTTTTAGTTTGCGGTTAAAGGAAGTTTTGAGGCGATCCAGGACGGACCGAAACGTCGTCGTCCCTTCAACTTCTAGTGTGTGGTCTGGTCAACAAGCGAACACTCTTACGTATTCGGAGTTAAATGGCAAGTTTTTCCCTGAATGCTCTGTGTTCCCTTCTCTGAGGCTGTGGGTCCCTATAATTGCACCAGATTTGGTACCCCCCCATATATATATATATATATATATATATATATATATATATATATATATATATATATATATATATATATATATATATATATATATATATATATATATATATATATATATATATATGTCGTACCTAGTAGCCAGAACGCACTTCTCAGCCTACTATGCAAGGCCCGATTTGCCTAATAAGCCAAGTTTTCCTGAATTAATATATTTTCTTTAATTTTTTTCTTATGAAATGATAAAGCTACCCATTTCATTATGTATGAGGTCAAATTTTTTCTATTGGAGTTAAAATTAACGTAGATATATGACCGAACCTAACCAACCCTACCTAACCTAACCTAACTTATCTCTATAGGTTAGGTAAGGTTAGGTAGCCGAAAAAGTTAGGTTAGGTTATGTTAGGTAGGTTAGGTAGTCGAAAAACAATTAATTCATGAAAACTTGGCTTATTAGGCAAATTGGGCCTTGCATAGTAGGCTCAGAAGTGCGTTCTGGCTACTAGGTACGACATATATATATATATATATATATATATATATATATATATATATATATATATATATATATATATATATATATATATATATATATATATATATATATATACTGGTGTATACTGGCAGCAGGTTTTCTTTCAAACATGTTTCATTGAATATGACCGCATATTCTGTATTTATTATTTTCTGGGTTAGGGCTTCTATCCCTCTAACTGTTTTCTTAGCATCAGGGCTTAGTTGAAATAGGAGTTTTCCAAAACTCATTTTCGTACTTTTAAGGAGAAGAAAAGAAGTGATTTACTACAGAGTGCATTACACTTATTTATACAATTTGCACAATGTTTCGAACCTCCATGGTTCATACTCAAGTGAGCAGATCTTACAATGCTGGTTGATTTTATACCCGCACTGGGTCAGGTGATAATACAATAAAGGTGAAAACATGGGGGGATACATAAGGGATAAATGCAGGGTGAAACATAGAGGTAACTGCAGAAGGCTTATTGGCCCATACGAGGCAGCTCCTATCCAAACACAAAGATTAATCCAGTGTAATTGGCCTGTTATGTTGGACATTGTCTTCTGTGTTGGCATCGTTATGTTCTGGTCTTGTCCTTACTCTCATGGTGGGTAGAGTAAATAGTTCCATGATTTGGGTGTTCATGGTAGGTTGTTTTATTCTTATGTGAATTGCTTCAAGAATTTGTAATCTTCTTGCATCTTGGGTTTTGTCTATTATGCAGGTATTCTTGTTCAACATTTCTCTTGTTAGTGTGATGTCATGGGCTTGTCTCATATGATGTCATGGGCTTGTCTCTATATATATGTATGTATATATATATATATATATATATATATATATATATATATATATATATATATATATATATATATATATATATATATATATATTTATATATATATATATATATATATATATATATATATATATATATATATATATGTATATATATGTATATATATATATATATATATATATATGCAAACAAGCCTGAATGGTCCCCAGGACTATATACAACTGAAAACTCACACCCCAGAAGTGACTCGAACCCATACTCCCACAACTGGTATGTACAGGGACGCCTTAATCCGCTTGACCATCACGACCGGACATAAGGAAGTGATAGCCGAGGCTATATGAACCACTTCCCCGCCGGCACTCGGATGGTAATCTTGGGCATAGCATTTTATCAAATCACCTCATTCTTTGGGGCACACGTGAGGAACACAAATGCAAACAAGCCTGAATGGTCCCCAGGACTATATACAACTGAAAACTCACACCCCAGAAGTGACTCGAACCCATACTCCCACAACTGGTATGTACAGGGACGCCTTAATCCGCTTGACCATCACGACCGGACATAAGGAAGTGATAGCCGAGGCTATATGAACCACTTCCCCGCCGGCACTCGGATGGTAATCTTGGGCATAGCATTTTATCAAATCACCTCATTCTTTGGGGCACACGTGAGGAACACAAATGCAAACAAGCCTGAATGGTCCCCAGGACTATATACAACTGAAAACTCACACCCCAGAAGTGACTCGAACCCATACTCCCACAACTGGTATGTACAGGGACGCCTTAATCCGCTTGACCATCACGACCGGACATAAGGAAGTGATAGCCGAGGCTATATGAACCACTTCCCCGCCGGCACTCGGATGGTAATCTTGGGCATAGCATTTTATCAAATCACCTCATTCTTTGGGGCACACGTGAGGAACACAAATGCAAACAAGCCTGAATGGTCCCCAGGACTATATACAACTGAAAACTCACACCCCAGAAGTGACTCGAACCCATACTCCCACAACTGGTATGTACAGGGACGCCTTAATCCGCTTGACCATCACGACCGGACATAAGGAAGTGATAGCCGAGGCTATATGAACCACTTCCCCGCCGGCACTCGGATGGTAATCTTGGGCATAGCATTTTATCAAATCACCTCATTCTTTGGGGCACACGTGAGGAACACAAATGCAAACAAGCCTGAATGGTCCCCAGGACTATATACTTGCTGTGTTCCTCACGTGTGCCCCAAAGAATGAGGTGATTTGATAAAATGCTATGCCCAAGATTACCATCCGAGTGCCGGCGGGGAAGTGGTTCATATAGCCTCGGCTATCACTTCCTTATGTCCGGTCGTGATGGTCAAGCGGATTAAGGCGTCCCTGTACATACCAGTTGTGGGAGTATGGGTTCGAGTCACTTCTGGGGTGTGAGTTTTCAGTTGTATATAGTCCTGGGGACCATTCAGGCTTGTTTGCATTTGTGTTCCTCACGTGTGCCCCAAAGAATGAGGTGATTTGATAAAATGCTATGCCCAAGATTACCATCCGAGTGCCGGCGGGGAAGTGGTTCATATAGCCTCGGCTATCACTTCCTTATGTCCGGTCGTGATGGTCAAGCGGATTAAGGCGTCCCTGTACATACCAGTTGTGGGAGTATGGGTTCGAGTCACTTCTGGGGTGTGAGTTTTCAGTTGTATATAGTCCTGGGGACCATTCAGGCTTGTTTGCATTTGTGTTCCTCACGTGTGCCCCAAAGAATGAGGTGATTTGATAAAATGCTATGCCCAAGATTACCATCCGAGTGCCGGCGGGGAAGTGGTTCATATAGCCTCGGCTATCACTTCCTTATGTCCGGTCGTGATGGTCAAGCGGATTAAGGCGTCCCTGTACATACCAGTTGTGGGAGTATGGGTTCGAGTCACTTCTGGGGTGTGAGTTTTCAGTTGTATATAGTCCTGGGGACCATTCAGGCTTGTTTGCATTTGTGTTCCTCACGTGTGCCCCAAAGAATGAGGTGATTTGATAAAATGCTATGCCCAAGATTACCATCCGAGTGCCGGCGGGGAAGTGGTTCATATAGCCTCGGCTATCACTTCCTTATGTCCGGTCGTGATGGTCAAGCGGATTAAGGCGTCCCTGTACATACCAGTTGTGGGAGTATGGGTTCGAGTCACTTCTGGGGTGTGAGTTTTCAGTTGTATATAGTCCTGGGGACCATTCAGGCTTGTTTGCATTTGTGTTCCTCACGTGTGCCCCAAAGAATGAGGTGATTTGATAAAATGCTATGCCCAAGATTACCATCCGAGTGCCGGCGGGGAAGTGGTTCATATAGCCTCGGCTATCACTTCCTTATGTCCGGTCGTGATGGTCAAGCGGATTAAGGCGTCCCTGTACATACCAGTTGTGGGAGTATGGGTTCGAGTCACTTCTGGGGTGTGAGTTTTCAGTTATATATATATATATATATATATGTCGTACCTAGTAGCCAGAATGCACTATCTATCTTGCACTATCGACCCCATCAACTTGCAGAATAAGCAAGTAGATGGGGTCGCCATGGGTTCTCCCCTAGGTGTCCTGTTTGCAAACGTCTACATGGGTACCATCGAGAAAAAAGTCTTAGTCGACATGAACTTGAAACCGGCCATATACTGCAGGTATGTTGACGACATTTTTACACAGGTACCTGATGTCAGACATCTGCAGAAGCTGAAGGAGGCATTTGAGCTGAATTCTGTGTTGCGTTTCACTTACGAGATGCAGAATGATGGGAAGCTGCCCTTTCTAGATGTAACAGTCATGGAAAGGAGCGAAGTTTTCCACACTGCAGTCTACACTAAGGAAACAAACATAGGAATGTGCCTGAATACCAACAGTGACTGCCCGGACAGGTACAAGAGGAGTGTTGTTAACGCTTATGTCGACTGTGCTCTCAGCCACAGCTCAGAATGGAAGCAAGTCGTCGAAGAACTCTGTAGGGTAAGGCAGGTCCTAGTCAACAACGGCTTCTCCAATGGTTTCGTCGAAGACATCATAAGAAGGAAAGTGAAACGCCATGCAACCTCTGAAGAGACAACTAACACAACACCTATACCCCCTATTAGACTATTTTACAGGAACCTTTTTTCCACAGCTCTTAAAACGGAGGAAAGGGTCCTGAAAGATATTGTTAATAGAAACGTCATCCCTACAGTCAAAAATCAGAAGATACAACTGACGATTTACTATAAAACCAGAAAAACGGCCAGCCTACTCATGTGAAACTCTCCAGACACAAAGTAGAACGCTTTAAAAGAGACCAACGTCGTCTTTGCCTTCAAATGCCCTTTTGGAACTGTAAGCCTCAAAAAACCCAGTATATAGGCAAGACAACAACATCTCTTTCCAGGCGTTTAACGATGCATAAGCAACAGGGCTCCATTAAGGAACATACAATCTCTTCCCACAACCAGACCATCATCAGAGAAATCTTAGCAAACAACACAGAAATCATCGATAGATACAGCGATAGCAGGCGGCTTGACATCTGCGAGGCACTACACATCAATAAGTCAACACCAGCAATCAACAGCCAATTAATGCACAACTATATTCTACCCACTTCAAGACTCCGCTCCAATATAGAAGCATCAAGAAATATGAACCAATAGGCTTTCTACAATTACTTCCATTCAATACCCATTGTTTCGTGTTCTGTCTTGTGTTTGAATTTAATACCCATTCAATACCCATTGTTGAAAGTTTGTTTTCACCTCATCCACCTCACCCAAATGTAGATATAAAATCGAAGATGTGTAAGTTCTATTTAGTTTCAGTTGTGTGTTTGTAAACTAAAGTCTTTGAAAATGTAATGAGTTTTACGAAATGCGCTCAAGTGTCGCGTCAGACTAGAAATAAAAATGAATTTTGGAGAATTGATCTTTGAATTACTATCAACAGTGAAAAGAAACGTAAGAAAGATCGAGAAAATTCGTGTTAGAATTATTAATCTTACTTTTTCGGTCATATTTAATAATATATGTCTACAGGAAAGACTGCTACCAAAATATACTAATATTAAAACGCACGACCCAGCAGCAAGGAATCAAGCCTTCACGATAAAATATCGCCAAGATCTGATTCGTGGTAAGATATTCAAGGCAGAAAATGAAATCAAAGACAACAAAGCGCAACTACTTCATGCTACAAACGAATGGAGAAGCAGCAACATCGACGAAAGTTTCCGTACTCGCATTGAACAACACCTCAACATCCTCACAGACCGACATCACCTCAGCACTGAAACAAGGATGATCAAGAAACTAACAACGTTATATGGAGGACCTATGGCAATTCCACGACCAAGAGATGGCTTCCTGACCTTGCAGGAATCAACCTCACTGAGGACCAAGTCACTCTCCTAAATCTGGGTATAAACTGTCACATTATGTCCAGACCGAGTGAGATGGCCCGAAAAGTGGAGTTGGAGATTCTGTTGGACGACATATTCGACCTCGAAGCACAAAAGAAGGTCACCACCAAAGATACCTTACAAGCAGAACTTATTGCGGAAGGAGGAAAGAATCGAGGCAACTACAGAAGCACCATACTGTCCCCCGAGCTCAAAGCGGCAGCTAAGAGCCTTCGTGAGAACAAGGAGATGGTCATCAAGAGAGGCGACAAGTCGCCAATATACGTCATTCCTAAAAAAGACGAATATCTGGCGAAATTGAACCTCATACTCTCTGACCAAAGTAAATTCCAAAAGGTAACGAAGGACACTACAGCCGAACTGAAAGCAAAGGTCAACAAATTGATCGAAACTGTGAACGCCAAGAAATCTGGACTCCACCTGCCAAAGATTATTGGGGAATATAAACCTGGATATGCATATGGAAATGTCAAGACACACAAGTCTGGAAACCCACTTCGGCCAATCATCAGCCAGATACCCACACCCACGTACAGACTGGCGAAACGACTCAACGGCTTGCTGACTCCTTATGTCCCTTGCGCCTTCAGCCTGAAGTCTCCAAAGGAATTTGTTGACTTGCTGTGGGGAACACAGGCCACAGGGATAAGAGCCTCGTTGGACGTAGAATCTCTGTTTACCAACGTACCTGTGGATGAAACAATCGGGATGATAGCCGACAGAGTGTACCGTTGTAACACTGTAAAAGTGTTTGGTTTAGTTTAATACATACATATAGTACATGAGTCACAGACAGGGATTTGGAAAGGCGCCAGGTTGTCGGCCGGAGATCTCACACCTCAAAGCGTTAATGACCCCAAGTGACCTGAGGTCAGATCATGAGAATTTCACCTTGCTTCCGCTAATCTTATAATTGTAGCCTGTTAGCCTTCAAACATGCCGACGTTTAAGGAGTGGCTTGGTAGAGAGCCGGAGGCTATCTACTTGTGGGCGGAGTTAGTTACTAGGTTTCCCAATATATACTCGGAGAACTATCGATTCGAGAGCATTAGCAATTGGAGACCAGCCAGCGGAGCAGAGCAGAGGCCAGCCGTCGAGATAGGCCGTCACCAGACGGGGGGTGACGCTGCCTGAAAATTGCAGACTCCCCCCCCCCCCTCTCTGTTCAATTTAGACTCAGTCCTCGGTGAGTGAACATTTAGGTGACTTCGTCGTGTTTTACAAGTGTTGTGTGATGATCAGGGGCAGTCAGTTGTAGTGTTCTCAGATTCTTTGAGGATGACTCACTTTGAGTATTAATCTTTAACATTTTAATTGGATTGCTTAAGTTATGATACTTATTATGAAAAATATAATTGTTGAATTTATTATTTAAATGGACTTTATTTTGTTCCCTGAGATTTTGAGTTGAGGTGAGAAAGCCTCTGTGGTTACTGGTTTCATGGTTTAGAATGAGTACATAAAAAAGATGGGACATATCAATAATGACCTTGATAACATCTTTGGTGAATATTGTGATACAGACAAGTTCCATTCCTTGTCTTGTATGTAATGATCATGAATGGATGGTGGCAGCATTTCGTCTTCTACTATCTACTCTTCTATTTCTACTATCTACTCTTCTACTTCTACCTATCTACCCCTCTCCCTCCACCCCTCTCTAAACTCTCACTTTCAACTAATGACCCTCCTCGCTCCTCCCACCTCCCTACCTCTCACCCCAAACCCTCACTAATTACTTCACTATTCATTTCTTTCCTTTCGTTTTCTCTTATACGTTTGTGGCAAAGATTCTGTATTCTAGAGTTCTCTCTAGAGTTTCTGGTAGCTGATCCAGTTACTGCGCCTTGTAGTCTTAGCACCTAGGTTGTCAAATACCTAGGTTACAAGGTGTTGAACGAGAGAGGTTGCCTTAGGAACTCTGGGAGTGCTCTAGAATAGTTAGCTAACTGGGGACGGGATAACGGACTAGAGAGAGCTGTTTCCCCCGGCCTCGTTAGTTAACTGGGGGGTGGAATAATGGACAAGATAGAGCTATTTCCCCCACCCCCCGTTACAATGTTGGCAGCGGTGTTGAGCAATGTTTATGGTAGTGTTCATTTAACATTGCTCAGTCCCACGTGTCTTTTTGCCGCTCAGGCGCTATCAGGGAGATCTTGACAGGTGTTTAATATTCGCGAGTTAGCGAGTTTTTCAGGTTAGGAGATAGTGATTCTCTGGTGTTGTGTTTAGTGATTTTGTGAGTTTTGTGAAGTTCAGGGAAGGTTCACCAGAACTTGCGTGGGTAGTGATTTATGTTAGTGATAAGATTTGGTGATTTGGGAACTCAGCGGTTGTTGGTAGTGGAGCTCAGCTGTGACAGGTGACCTCGCATGTCCCACGGGGACACCCAGCCACCGCTGGTCTCCAGGTCAGTGGGGATTGGCAGGTGTAGTTCTTAAGTAGTATTAAGTGGTGGTTCTGCTCAGATTATTGTGATCGACTGTTTTACTCCATTTGAACGCAATAACCCGAGGTGTACTGGTATTGTACAGCATGCTAGGGGAGGCTTAGTATGTCAGTAGACTTCACGTTGGGGACGCTCGACGTTAGTCTGGTCACAGGGGTGGCAACAGTTTTGAGTTGTTGACCGGCGGAGAAGCTAGGGAAACACTCTGGGTCACGTAGGTGGCTGTAGGTTAAGGGTGGGAGTAATGGATATTTAAGTACGTAAGATTAGAAACGGTATAGTTAAGTTAGGCTTGTGTTTTGTCTATTAGTTTTTATTTTTATTGTGGAGATTGGTTTAGGTGACAAGTTAAAAGTAGTGATGACCTTATTCTCTCTTCTCTAACTTTACTCTGTTACTGTTTTATGTTCCACCAAGTCAATATCATTCAGAGTTAATTGGATTATTAAAAATTGAAGTGTAGTTGTTGCCAGGAGGAGAGCGGTATGATATGACTGTGTAACCCTATACAAACTACAGGGTCACACAACAATTTGGGAGCACAATATTGTCGCCTTTCTGTTCATCCACAGGTGGGAGCCAGAAGAGAGGAGAGATGCACATACAGAAGAGGGAGACGGCTGCTTGGTACCACACTCAGGGGCGTTCCTCACCACCACGACGACCAGCCCTTGCCTGGAGGTCATGGTTCCACCACCACCACCACCACCCCGGGGACCCCAAGATGCAGCCCTCTCGGTCGGTCAACATTGGTCTACCCAGTGGACCCCAGGACGGACGGACCCCAAGACGGACGGACCCCAGTGGACCCCAAGACGGACGGAACCCCAGTGGAAACCAGGTCGTTCTGCAGACGACCCCAGACGACCCAGTAAAGATGGAAGAGGAGTAACAACGACTCCAGTCTGTCCCACCAACATCGGTCTACCCAGGATGGACCCCAGGACGGACAGACCCCAATGGACCCCAGGTCGCTTGTCAAAGACCCATGGGAGGAGGAAGAGAGAAGAAAGAAGAGAGAAGCAGGAAGAGAGAAGAAAGAAGAGAGAAGAAAGAAGAAGAAGATAAGACAAGCTGAGTGAGACACGATGCCTAGTGTCCCTTGCTGGTGTCAGCATCATTGCATGGAGCGTAATTGCAAGACAGGATCGTTTGCCTTAACTGGCCGCCCCTCCTGTAGCAAGTTGCTCTGTTGAGTGATTCTTCCTGTGTCGTGCGGACTTGATGTGGCTGTCAGAAGTAGCTCTCTGAAGGAGGCGTGCTGGAGCAACAGGGAGGAAGAAGAGTAGGATGGGATTTCTACTGTTGGCAACTATATGAAGGTCTCGAAACTTGTAGTCCCCATAGCTGTGAAGAACCCCAATATACGTCTCTCATGGTGACTGACGTAGGGCCAATTACAGATCAGCTGGGACAACCGAATTCCACGGTCCTGTGAGCAGTTCAAGTAGTAACGGCTTTCTGGTTGACCAAGGGTTGTTGTGCGTTAACGACGGAAAAGCGACGGAGGCAGTTGTGTTGAAGAAATGTGGTACAGGACTATCTACAAGACCAAGCAATGACGTCGCCCAGCCAGAGACAATGGACGTCTGTCTACATATTTCATTTTTTAGAGTAGGATGATGTATATTTGTTTAGCTAGGATGTATTTTTTTTCGTTAATAAAGTTGTTGCACACAGCTAGCTTGCTTTAGCAGTGTTGCAAAAACTTTATTTCGGGGAAAAGGGGAGATGTAACACTGTAAAAGTGTTTGGTTTAGTTTAATACATACATATAGTACATGAGTCACAGACAGGGATTTTGAAAGGCGCCAGGTTGTCGGCCGGAGATCTCACACCTCAAAGCGTTAATGACCCCAAGTGACCTGAGGTCAGATCATGAGAATTTCACCTTGCTTCCGCTAATCTTATAATTGTAGCCTGTTAGCCTTCAAACATGCCGACGTTTAAGGAGTGGCTTGGTAGAGAGCCGAAGGCTATCTACTTGTAGGCGGAGTTAGCTACTAGGTTTCCCAATATATACTCGGAGAACTATCGATTCGAGAGCATTAGCAATAGGAGACCAGCCAGCGGAGCAGAGCAGAGGCCAGCCGTCGAGATAGGCTGTCACCAGACGGGGGGTGACGCTGCCTGAAAATTGCAGACTCCCCCCCCCCCTCTCTATTCAACTTAGACTCAGTCCTCAGTGAGTGAACATTTAGGTGACTTGGTCGTGTTTTACAAGTGTTGTGTGATGATTAGGGGCAGTCAGTTGTAGTGTTCTCAGATTCTTGGAGGATGACTCACTTTGAGTATTAATCTTTAACATTTTAATTGGATTGCTTAAGTTACGATACTTATCATGAAAAATATAATTGTTGAATTTATTATTTAAGTGGACTTTATTTTGTTCCCTGAGATTTTGAGATGAGGTGAGAAAGCCTCTGTGGTTACTGGTTTCATGGTTTAGAATGAGTACATAAAAAAGATGAGACATATCAATAATGACCTTGATAACATCTTTGGTGAATATTGTGATACAGACAAGTTCCATTCCTTGTCTTGTATGTAATGATCATGAATGGATGGTGGCAGCATTTCGTCTTCTACTATCCGGCCTGTACTCCTGGTGATCCGGCCTGTACTCCTCTTGACATACCAAAAAACAGTCTAAGGAAACTACTCCAAGCTTGTACTAAAGAGGCACCCTTCTTGAGCCCGGATGGACACATGTATAAGCAAGTAGATGGGGTCGCCATGGGTTTCTCCCCTAGGTGTCCTGTTTGCAAACGTCTACATGGGTACCATCGAGCAAAAAGTCTTAGTCGACATGAACTTGAAACCGGCCATATACTGCAGGTATGTTGACGACATTTTTACACAGGTACCTGATGTCAGACATCTGCAGAAGCTGAAGGAGGCATTTGAGCAGAATACTGTGTTGCATTTCACTTACGAGATGTAGAAGGATGGGAAGCTGCCCTTTCTAGATGTAACAGTCATGGAAAGGAGCGGAGTTTTCCACACTGCAGTCTACACTAAGGAAACAAACATAGGAATGTGCCTGAATGCCAACAGTGACTGCCCGGACAGGTAAAAGAGGAGTGTTGATAACGCTTATGTCGACCGTGTTCTCAGCCACAGCTCAGAATGGAAGCAAGTCGACGAAGAACTCTGTAGGGTAAGGCAGGTCCTAGTCAACAACTTTTTCTCCAATGGTTTCGTCGAAGACATCATAAGAAGGAAAGTGAAACGCCATGCAACCTCTGAAGAAACAACTAACACAACACCTATACTCCCAATTAGACTATTTTACAGGAACCTCTTTTTCCACAGCTCATAAAACGGAAGAAAGGGTCCTGAAAGATATTGTTAATAGAAACGATATCCCTACAGACAAAAATCAGAAGATACAACTGACGATTTACTATAAAACCAGAAAAACGGCCAGCCTGCTCATGAGAAACTCTCCAGACACAAAGCAGAACACTTTAAAAGAGACCAACGTCGTCTTTGCCTTCAAATGCCCTTTTGGGGACTGTAAGCCTCAAAAAACCCAGTATATAGGCAAGACAACAACATCTCTTTCCAGGCGTTTAACGATGCATAAGCAACAGGGCTCCATTAAGGAACATATAATCTCTTCCCACAACCAAAACATCACCAGAGAAATCATAGCAAATAACACAGAAATCATCGATAGATACAGCGATAGCAGGCGGTTTGACATCTGCCAGGCACTACACATCAAGAAGTCAACACCAGCAATCAACAGCCAATTAATGCACAACTATATTCTACCCACTTCAAGACTCCGCTCCAATATAGAAGCATCAAGAAATATGAACCAATAGGCTTTCTACAATTACTTCCATTCAATACCCATTGTTTCGTGTACTGTCTTGTGTTTGAATTTAATACCCATTCAATACCCATTTTTGAAAGTTTGTTTTCACCTCATCCACCTCACCCAAACGTAGATATAAAATCGAAGATGTGTAAGCTCTATTTAGTTTCCGTTGTGTGTTTGTAAACTAAAGTCTTTGAAAATGTAATAAGTTTTACGAAACGCGCTCAAGTGTCGCGTCAGACTAGAAATAAAAATGAATTTTGGAGAATTGATCTTTGAATTACTATCAACAGTGAAAAGAAACGTAAGAAAGATCGAGAAAATTCGTGTTAGAATTATTAATCTTACTTTTTCGGTCATATTTAATAATATATGTCTACAGGAAAGACTGGTACCAAAATATACTAATATTAAAACGCACGCCCCAGCAGCAAGGAATCAAGCCTTCACGATAAAATATCGCCAAGATCTGATTCGTGGTCAGATATACAAGGCAGAAAATGAAATCAAAGACAACAAAGCGCAACTACTTCATGCTTCAAACGAATGGAGAAGCAGCAACATCGACGAAAGTCTTTGTACTCGCATTGAACAACACCTCAACATCCTCACAGACCGACATCACCTCAGCACTGAAACAAGGATAATCAAGAAACTAACAACGTTATATGGAGGACCTATGGCAATTCCACGACCAAGAGATGGCTTCCTGAACCTTGCAGGAATCAACCTCACTGAGGACCAAGTCACTCTCCTAAATCTGGGTATAAACTGTCACATTATGTCCAGACCGAGTGAGATGGCCCGGAAAGTGGAGTTGGAGATTCTGTTGGACGACATATTCGACCTCGAAGCACAAAAGAAGGTCACCACCAAAGATACCTTACAAGCAGAACTTATTGCGGAAGGAGGAAAGAATCGAGGCAACTACAGAAGCACCATACTGTCCCCCGAGCTCAAAGCGGCAGCTAAAAGCCTTCGTGAGAACAAGGAGATAGTCGTCAGGAGAGGTGACAAGTCGCCAATATACGTCATTCTTAAAAAAGACGAATATCTGGCGAAATTGAACCTCATACTCTCTGACCAAACTAAATTCCAAAGGGTAACGAAGGACACTACAGCCGAACTGAAAGCAAAGGTCAACAAATTGATCGAAACTGTGAACGCCAAGAAGTCTGGACTCCACCTGCCAAAGATTATTGGGGAATATAAACCTGGATATGCGTATGGAAATGTCAAGACACACAAGCCTGGAAACCCACTTCGGCCAATCATCAGCCAGATACCCACACCCACGTACAGACTGGCGAAACGACTCAACGGCTTGCTGACTCCTTATGTCCCTTGCGCCTTCAGTCTGAAGTCTCCAAAGGAATTTGTTGACTTGCTGTGGGGAACACGGGCCACAGGGATAAGACCCTCGTTGGACGTAGAATCTCTGTTTACCAACGTACCTGTGGATGAAACAATCGGGATGATAGCCGACAGAGTGTACCATGATCCAGCCTGTACTCCTCTTGTCATACCAGAAAACAGTCTAAGGAAACTACTCCAAGCTTGTACTAAAGAGGCACCCTTCTTGAGCCCGGATGGACACATGTATAAGTAAGTATATGGGGTCGCCATGGGTTTCTCCCCTAGGTGTCCTGTTTGCAAACTTCTACATGGGTACCATCGAGAAAAAATTCTTAATCGACATGAACTTGAAACCGGCCATATACTGCAGGTATGTTGACGACATTTTTACACAGGTACCTGATGTCAGACATCTGCAGGAGCTGAAGGAGGCATTTGAGCAGAATTCTGTGTTGCATTTCACTTACGAGATGTAGAAGGATGGGAAGCTGCCCTTTCTAGATGTAACAGTCATGGAAAGGAGCGAAGTTTTCCACACTGCAGTCTACACTAAGGAAACAAACATAGGAATGTGCCTGAATACCAACAGTGACTGCCCGGACAGGTACAAGAGGAGTGTTGTTAACGCTTATGTCGACTGTGCTCTCAGCCACAGCTCAGAATGGAAGCAAGTCGTCGAAGAACTCTGTAGGGTAAGGCAGGTCCTAGTCAACAACGGCTTCTCCAATGGTTTCGTCGAAGACATCATAAGAAGGAAAGTGAAACGCCATGCAACCTCTGAAGAGACAACTAACACAACACCTATACCCCCTATTAGACTATTTTACAGGAACCTTTTTTCCACAGCTCTTAAAACGGAGGAAAGGGTCCTGAAAGATATTGTTAATAGAAACGTCATCCCTACAGTCAAAAATCAGAAGATACAACTGACGATTTACTATAAAACCAGAAAAACGGCCAGCCTACTCATGTGAAACTCTCCAGACACAAAGTAGAACGCTTTAAAAGAGACCAACGTCGTCTTTGCCTTCAAATGCCCTTTTGGAACTGTAAGCCTCAAAAAACCCAGTATATAGGCAAGACAACAACATCTCTTTCCAGGCGTTTAACGATGCATAAGCAACAGGGCTCCATTAGGAGGTTGGAGGTTTCCACACTGCAGTCTACACTAAGGAAACAAACATAGGAATGTGCCTGAATGCCAACAGTGACTGCCCGGACAGGTACAAGAGGAGTGTTCTTAACGCTTATGTCAACCTTACTCTCAGCCACAGCTCAGAATGGAAGCAAGTCGACGAAGAACTCTGTAGGGTAAGGCAGGTCCTAGTCAACAACGGCTTCTCCAATAGGTTTCGTCGAAGACATCATAAGAAGGAAAGTGAAACGCCATGCAACCTCTGAAGAAACAACTAACACAACACCTATACCCCCTATTAGACTATTTTACAGGAACCACTTTTTCCACAGCTCATGAAACGGAGGAAAGGGTCCTGAAAGATATTGTTAATAGAAACGTTATCCCTACAGACAAAAATCAGAAGATACAACTGACAATTTACTATAAAACCAGAAAAACGGCCAGCCTACTCATGAGAAACTCTCCAGACACAAAGCAGAACGCTTTAAAAGAGACCAACGTCGTCTTTGCCTTCAAATGCCCTTTTGGGGACTGTAAGCCTCAAAAAACCCAGTATATAGGCAAGACAACAACATCTCTTTCCAGGCGTTTAACGATGCATAAGCAACAGGGCTCCATTAAGGAACATACAATCTCTTCCCACAACCAAAACATCACCAGAGAAATCTTAGCAAACAACACAGAAATCATCGGTAGATACAGCGATAGCAGGCGGCTTGACATCTGCGAGGCACTACACATCAAGAAGTCAACACCAGCAATCAACAGCCAATTAATGCACAACTATATTCTACCCACTTCAAGACTCCGCTCCAATATAGAAGCATCAAGAAATACGAACCAATAGGCTTTCTACAATTACTTCCATTCAATACCCATTGTTTCGTGTTCTGTCTTGTGTTTGAATTTAATACCCATTCAATACCCATTGTTGATAATTTGTTTTCACCTCATCCACCTCACCCAAATGTAGATATAAAATCGAAGATGTGTAAGCTCTATTTAGTTTCAGTTGTGTGTTTGTAAACTAAAGTCTTTGAAAATGTAATAAGTTTTACGAAACGCGCTCAAGTGTCGCGTCAGACTAGAAATAAAAATGAATTTTGGAGAATTAATCTTTGAATTACTATCAACAGCGAAAAGAAACGTAAGAAAGATCGAGAAAATTCGTGTTAGAATTATTAATCTTACTTTTTCGGTCATATTTAATAATATATGTCTACAGGAAAGACTGCTACCAAAATATACTAATATTAAAACGCACGACCCAGCAGCAAGGAATCAAGCCTTCACGATAAAATATCGCCAAGATCTGATTCGTGGACAGATATACAAGGCAGAAAATGAAATCAAAGACAACAAAGCGCAACTACTTCATGCTTCAAACGAATGGAGAAGCAGCAACATCGACGAAAGTCTTTGTACTCGCATTGAACAACACCTCAACATCCTCACAGACCGACATCACCTCAGCACTGAAACAAGGATAATCAAGAAACTAACAACGTTATATGGAGGACCTATGGCAATTCCACGACCAAGAGATGGCTTCCTGAACCTTGCAGGAATCAACCTCACTGAGGACCAAGTCACTCTCCTAAATCTGGGTATAAACTGTCACATTATGTCCAGACCGAGTGAGATGGCCCGGAAAGTGGAGTTGGAGATTCTGTTGGACGACATATTCGACCTCGAAGCACAAAAGAAGGTCACCACCAAAGATACCTTACAAGCAGAACTTATTGCAGAAAGAGGAAAGAATCGAGGCAACTACAGAAGCACCATACTGTCCCCCGAGCTCAAAGCGGCAGCTAAGAGCCTTCGTGAGAACAAGGAGATAGTCGTCAGGAGAGGCGACAAGTCGCCAATATACGTCATTCTTAAAAAAGACGAATATCTGGCGAAATTGAACCTCATACTCTCTGACCAAAGTAAATTCCAAAGGGTAACGAAGGACACTACAGCCGAACTGAAATCAAAGGTCAAAAAATTGATCGAAACTGTGAACGCCAAGAAATCTGGACTCCACCTGCCAAAGACTATTGGGGAATATAAACCTGGATATGCATATGGAAATGTCAAGACACACAAGCCTGGAAACCCACTTCGGCCAATCATCAGCCAGATACCCACACCCACATACAGACTGGCGAAACGACTCAACGGCTTACTGACTCCTTATGTCCCTTCAGCCTGAAGTCTCCAAAGGAATTTGTTTACTTGCTGTGGGGAACACGGGCCACAGGGATAAGAGCCTCGTTGGACGTAGAATCTCTGTTTACCAACGTACCTGTGGATGAAACAATCGGGATGATAGCCGACAGAGTGTACCGTGATCCGGCCTGTACTCCTCTTGACATACCAGAAAACAGTCTAAGAAAACTACTCCAAGCTTGTACTAAAGAGGCACCCTTCTTGAGCCCGGATGGACACATGTATAAGCTAGTAGATGGGGTCGCCATGGGTTTCTCCCCTAGGTGTCCTGTTTGCAAACTTCTACATGGGTACCATCGAGCAAAAAGTCTTAGTCGATATGAGCTTGAAACCGGCCATATACTGCAGTTATGTTGACGACATTTTTACTCAGTTACCTGATGTCACACATCTGCAAAAGCTGAAGGAAGCATTTGAGCAGAATTCTGTGTTGCATTTCACTTATGAGATGTAGAAGGATGGGAAGCTGCCCTTTCTAGATGTAACAGTCATGGAAAGGAGCGGAGTTTTCCACACTGCAGTCTACACTAAGGAAACAAACATAGGAATGTACCTGAATGCCAACAGTGACTTCCCGGACAGGTACAAGAGGTGTGTTGTTAACGCTTATGTCGACCGTGCTCTCAGCCACAGCTCAGAATGGAAGCAAGTCGTCGAAGAACTCTGTAGGGTAAGGCAGGTCCTAGTCAACAACGGCTTCTCCAATGGTTTTGTCGAAGACATCATAAGAAGGAAAGTGAAACGCCATACAACCTCTGAAGAAACAACTAACACAACACCTATACCCCCTATTACACTATCTTACAGGAACCTCTTTTTCCACAGCTCATAAAACGGAGGAAAGGGTCCTGAAAGATATTGTTAATAGAAACGTTATCCCTACAGACAAAAATCAGAAGATACAACTGACGATTTACTATAAAACCAGAAAAACGGCCAGCCTACTCATGAGAAACTCTCCAGACACAAAGCAGAACGCTTTAAAAGAGACCAACGTCGTCTATGCCTTCAAATGCTCTCTTGGGGGACTGTAAGCCTCAAAAAACCCAGTATATAGGCAAGACAACAACATCTCTTTCCAGGCGTTTAACGATGCATAAGCAACAGGGCTCCTGTTACGGCCCTCTCGGGTCGCAACTGGGTTCTTACTCTGATGTTGTTAGAGGAAGGGTATCCGGCCCCAAGCCAGTAGTGGCTTTCAAGGGATGTGATCAGTAACGTAAGTAAACAAAAAGGGGAAGGGAAAGAAAGGCAAAAACTTAATATAATATAATGACCGCCACCAATAAATAATATATAAAAAGGTTACACAGGGGGAGGGGTATTAACACTGCACAGGGGACTTATTTACACTGTAGTCTTCTCCTGAAGACTCTGGATCCTCTCGGTGCCAAGCTCTAGGTGCCTCTCGACGAATCCTTCGAAAAGCTGAGTCTGCCCCGGCCACAGGCCAGCCAAAACACAGTTCCACTGGGGGCACCGCCGTGTAGGCCGTCAACCACAAATCCAGCAGACTGCTGGCAGGTTCCGGATCAGCAACGCTGGTCAGGCCACTCCACGAGCGATACTAGGGTAGCGCCCTAGTCAGGAGCCTGGTTTGATACCACAGATCACTCTCCTGTCCACAATACCCCAGTGGTTAATCGTCTCCACCAGTCGGTCCCGGGTACGACAATCCTTCAACTGCCACTTCACTGGACGGGTAACACCACAGTGTTCATCCGGGAGGCGACTCACAGCTGCTGCAGCAAAGCACTTGGTGTGGGGACGGTTGCCTTGGGTAGACTGACTCAACTTCCCTTACAGCAGTCCCAGGTCGACTCTGTAAGCAGACACGTCATCAATAACAGGGACACACTAAAGCACCTCACTTACAGGCTCAGACACAAACGCCCGACGTATCCACTCCATAGATGGCGTTGTCGTCTGAGCACCACCTCACTAGAGGTCAGCAGCGGTGGTGTTGTGAGCTGAACAGGACTGGAAACTGGCCCTTGTGGCCGGTACACCTCGTCCTTGCCAGGTGTCGTCGTCCATATGGAGGGGGTTTCGGGAGCTGACCCACAGATGGCGCGGTCGTCACTGCTCCGTGCTCGGACGCTGGATCCGGGTCCGTAACACCTCCCTACCAAAAGGAATTTGGTTTGGGTTTCTATAAAGAAAAACACAAACCAAATTAGTACGTGGATACCACTCCACACAGATTCACGTACACCTTTACCTGGAATGATGAGGCTGTCTTGTCCACAGAACTGTACTACTGGGGAACTCTCGCACAAAGGAAACTTGAAGATATTAGGCAATGGCTTGCCTGTTACAATCGTCCACATCTCCACTGCGATGTCAAGCAGGGGCATATTCTCACATCTCTCGAATAAGGATTGGTTTCGACACGATCTGGGGTGACTCGACACTTCCCTGTGTCGTGGCACCGATGATGGCTGGTTACAAACGGCATTTCTGGTACCGTTCCGGCAGTCCTTCAGGGAGACGGGAACCTGGAATACAGGGGTCTGATAATTCAGAGTGATAGCGACAGTGGGTAAGTCAATACTTACTGCATACGCCTCTACTAGACTTACACCTAGTTTCAATAGGGCTGCTTGCACACCGAAGATGGCATTCGCTCTGCCAACGTCAGGTCGACCAACGTTCCGTATAACGCTGTATTGAGGCTCAGCAATCACGCGGGGGGTGTCAACCTGCCGGAAACAGTCACTCATATTATCATATCTCGTACCTCCTGTATCTACCATTACCTTCCAGGTCCCTTCTTCAACTGCAACACTCACTGTGCATGTCTCCAATCCCTGGGACTTCCTCTCGATGTTCAAGGGAGCCACCATCCGTCGGGTCGTCCACTGGTCTTTATTGAGACCACACACGAGAACAAAACAAAACACCGCTAAGAAACATTTGGTTAACTTAGGGATAAGCTTCCTGAGCCTGTCATGTCCATAGCCGGCAATATCCACTAGCCTGGTTTGGACCAAAGAGGGCACTAGACCTCTCGAACACACCTCACATACCTCTGACGTCTGGGGAATCTCTGGCCGGTTCAATGAACATGGTATCTTGCCATACCGCAAGTACTCGTCTACCTTCGCTCCAGACTCTGGGGTATTCGTGGGTGCTTGCACACGAGGCCTCTCTTCTTGCTCAGTTGCTTCTGCTATCGTAACCACCTGTTCCTTGTCGGGAGAAGAGTCAGGAGACACTGCTAGAATGCTGCTGACTCTGTTGTCAATCTGTAGGCGAGAGGAAGGATTAAGCATATTTAAATCCGGGTCTGACTGTTCCTGGATATTACCACTGCCTGTTGTTACCTCAGACCTTGCTGTTCCGGCTGACTCGTCCGCGACCTTGGGATGATTGTTACTCCAACCTGTCACCAAGTCGTTGGCTAGTACCACGTCAATCCCAGCTACAGGGAGGGTATCGACTACTGCCAACACACATGTGCCGCTGAAGTAAGGCGAGTCGAGATGCACCGGCACTAAGGGGGCGATATACTGCGTCCTCGGAAATCCAACCAGGACAACCTCTGGTCTCCCAACCACACTCATTCCCTCGGGTAACGAGTTTCTCATGATCAGGGACTGGGCTGCTCCACTATCTCTGGGCACTACAACTGATCCACCAGTGTGATCACTCGTTACATACCCGCTTGAAGTGTGAGGGGCGAACAAACTTGATCCTTCCTGTGTCGTCGTCGACTGGCTTCCTGCTGGTGGTGTTACACAGCTCATTAACATCACCTCCCTACATGGGCCGCTACCTCTTCTGCCTCGGCACATAGCAGCTACATGCCCTTTCTGCCCACAGGTCCAGCACACCATATTCCTCCTCGGACTCCGGTGTTTCGGACTGCTAGGACTAGTCCTTCGAGGGCTACTTGGGGGCGTCTTCTTAGCGCTTCGTGGGACGGGAGTCTCTTCTTCGTCCTGAGGTTTGTCAAACCGGCGTTGGTAATGCCTTGGGACGTACTTAGCAGAAGGCCTATGCGTCAGGATGTATTCCTCAGCCATGGTGGCTGCCGCACTCAAGGTCTCTACCTGCTGTTCCTATAAGTACGTCTTCAGGTCTCCAGACAAACAATCCTTGAAGTCCTCTAGCAGTATGAGCTGTTCGAGGTCTTCTTTGGTCTCTACCTTCCGAGAGGCACACCATTCCTGGAAACGTCGCTCCTTGATGGTGGCGAATTCGGTGAAAGTGTGCTCTGAGGTCTTTTTCAGGTTCCTGAATTTCTGCCTGTAAGCCTCAGGTACCAATTGGTAAGCCATGAGCACCACTTTCTTCACCTTGTCGTAATCGCCGGAGTCGTCAAGGGATAATGTGGAGTAGGCGATTTGGGCCTTCCCAGTCAAGACTGACTGTATCATGATGGCCCAATTCTCCCTTGGCCACTCCAAAGAGGCAGCGACTTTCTCGAAGGCTGCGAAGAACTCCGAAACTTCCCTCTCGTTGAATTTTGGGACCATTTTGATGTTCATTACCGGATCGAAACTACTGGTTTCCGTTGTTGGCCTCCGACCACCGCCTAATCGTAATACTTCTAGTTCATGTTGTCTCTGTCTTTCGTTTTCTTCTCTCTCTCGCTGTTCTCTTTCTCGTTTCTCTTCTCTCTCTCGCTCTTCTCTTTCTCTTTCTCTCTCTCGCTCTTCTTTCCTTTCTTCCAATTCTAAACGCCTCATCGCCATTTCCTTTTCTTTCATCTCCATTTCTTTATCTTTTAATTCTCGTTCTAATTCTAACTTCTTCCATTCTATCTCACGATTTATTTCCAAGGCACGCATTTTGACAGTTAGCAAGCTTATATTCAGCTCACCTGCATCGCTGTCAATGTCACTGCCTTTATCTTCCTTTTCAGTGGAAGCTATTTCCTCACTTTCTTTGGTACCTAGTGCCTCACTTTCTTGTTTTTCTTCGGCCTTCAAATGCCGATGAACCTTAGATAAGATCTCCACACGGGAATCACTGGCACGGATCTTTATCTCCAAGTAGGCACTAACTAGTACCAGTTCCTGTTTGCTCAGATATTTTAATCTGGCAAGACAGTCCTCTCTGTTCAGAAAAGCCTGAACATCGTCCAGATCATCGATGGTAGCTTTTTCTGCCATTGTCACAGATGGAACACTTAACTAGCACTTAACACACCGCTTCACTTTAGCACTTAACGCACCGAGCACTGTTCTACGCCAATATTGCACTTTATTGCACCAAACACTGCACTTGCCAATATTGCACGTAATTACTTCGGGCACCGCACTACACAATATTGCACTGAATCACAGCGAGCACCGCACTGCACAATATTGCACTTAGTCACTCTGAGCACCGCACAGGACGTATAACGTCCCAATCGTCACACACAGGGGGAATTATATACAGGGATTACGCCACTTCACCACCCCTGTCAAACATACTTAACAAGGGAACGGATCCCGCTGGGGATGCCAATTATGTTACGGCCCTCTCGGGTCGCAACTGGGTTCTTGCTCTGATGTTGTTAGAGGAAGGGTATCCGGCCCCAAGCCAGTAGTGGCTTTCAAGGGATGTGATCAGTAACGTAAGTAAACAAAAAGGGGAAGGGAAAGAAAGGCAAAAACTTAATATAATATAATGACCGCCACCAATAAATAATATATAAAAAGGTTACACAGGGGGAGGGGTATTAACACTGCACAGGGGACTTATTTACACTGTAGTCTTCTCCTGAAGACTCTGGATCCTCTCGGTGCCAAGCTCTCGGTGCTCTCGTGGCCTCTCGACGAATCCTTCAAAAAGCTGAGTCTACCCCGGCCACAGGCCAGCCAAAACACAGTTCCACTGGGGGCACCGCCGTGGAGGCCGTCAACCACAAGTCCAGCAGACTGCTGGCAGGTTCCGGATCAGCAACGCTGATCAGGCCACTCCACGAGCGATACTAGGGTAGCGCCCTAGTCAGGAGCCTCGTGTGATACCACAGATCACTCTCCTGTCCACAATACCCCAGTGGTTAATCGTCTCCACCAGTCGGTCCCGGGTACGACAATCCTTCAACTGCCACTTCACTGGCAGGGTAACACCACAGTGTTCATCTGGGAGACGACTCACAGCTGCTGCAGCAAAGCACTTGGTGTGGGGACGGTTGCCTTGGGTAGACTGACTCAACTTCCCTTACAGCAGTCTCAGGTCGACTCTGTAAGCAGACACGTCATCAATAACAGGGACACACTAAAGCACCTCACTTACAGGCTCAGACACAAACGCCCGACGTATCCACTCCATAGATGGCGTTGTCGTCTGAGCACCACCTCACTAGAGGTCAGCAGCGGTGGTGTTGTGAGCTGAACAGGACTGGAAACTGGCCCTTGTGGCCGGTACACCTCGTCCTTGCCAGGTGTCGTCGTCCATATGGAGGGGGTTTCGGGAGCTGACCCACAGATGGCGCGGTCGTCACTGCTCCGTGCTCGGACGCTGGATCCGGGTCCATAACATCCATTAAGGAACATATAATCTCTTCCCACAACCAAAACATCACCAGAGAAATCTTAGCAAACAACACAGAAATCATCGATAGATACAGCGATAGCAGGCGGCTTGACGTCTGCGAGGCACTACACATCAAGGAGTCAACACCAGCAATCAACAGCCAATTAATGCACAACTATATTCTCCCCACTTCAAGACTCCGCTCCAATATAGAAGCATCAAGAAATATGAACCAATAGGCTTTCTACAATTACTTTCATTCAATACCCATTGTTTCGTGTTCTGTCTTGTGTTTGAATTTAATACTCATTCAATACCCATTGTTGAAAGTTTGTTTTCACCTCATCCACCTCACCCAAATGTAGATATAAAATCGAAGATGTGTAAGCTCTATTCAGTTTCAGTTGTGTGTTTGTAAACTAAAGTCTTTGAAAATGTAATAAGTTTTACAAAAGGCGCTCAAGTGTCGCGTCAGACTAGAAATAAAAATGAATTTTGGAGAATTGATCTTTGAATTACTATCAACAGTGAAAAGAAACGTAAGAAAGATCGAGAAAATTCGTGTTAGAATTATTAATCTTACTTTTTTGGTCATCTTTAATATATATATATATATATATATATATATATATATATATATATATATATATATATATATATATATATATATATATATATATATATATATATATATATATATATATATATATATATATATATATATATATATATATATATATATATATATATATATATATATATATATATATATATATATATATATATATATATATATAGTAGCCAGAACGCACTTCTCTGCCTACTATGCAAGGGCCGGTTTGCCTAATAAACAAAGTTTTCCTGAATTAATATATTTTCTCTAATTTTTCATTATGTATGAGGTCAATTTTATTTTATTGGAGTTAAAATTAACGTAGATATATGACCGAACCTAACCAAACCTATCTCTATAGGTTAGGTTAGGTTAGGTAGCCGAAAAAGTTAGGTCAGGTTAGGTTAGGTAGGTTAGGTAGTCGAAAAACAATTAATTCATAAAAACGTGGCTTATTAGGCAAATCGGGCCTTGCATAGTAGGCTGAGAAGTGCGTTCTGGCTACTAGGTACGACATATATATATATACGCCTTACAACTGAAGGTCATTCTATAGTTGGTAACTCAGTTAATAAAACTACCAAGCGGGCTCTAGATACCCTATGGCTCACAGTCCCAAATCTGGAACTGTGCACACAGCCACCACACCTACCTACAGGTGACACACATATATAAACCTTAGGAAACTTGGACTCTCTCTTATAAAACATCACCAAAGACTGCCTGAGTACTCTACCCTATCTTGCAACCCTTTTAACATGCAATTTTGGCTCATCTGACTGTACGGCTGGAGAAAAACCGTCAGTAAGCAAGGTTTGGTCATCAACGTTCCTCCTCCCCTCAAAGCAAAGATGGTGTCCACCGACCGCTCTTGCGTCATCGCCTCTTAAATTAATACTCTATTCTTTACATTTCCAACCAAACCCTTTATTGACATTATTTACCATATTCTCCATGCATGCTCTTTGATTGAGTCCATTTTCCCTCACATAGTTAGGCTATTCCGGTTCACATTATTCCTAACAATCTCCAGCTGAGAAGGTACTACTTTGCTTGGCGGAGTATTACTGGTGACTCGTGGCCCCACAGATATCAGCTGTAGATTTATTCCAATAATACATTGTCCACTGTGTCCACCAACAATTTATAATTGAAACTAACCTTCACAAGAGGTAAGGTTCGTAACACCGCCCCATCGCAGTGCCCCAGTCTAAAAGGAAATCACATAAGGAAACTTGAAAAGACAGAGGCTTGCAGAGAAAGCCTCTGTCTTTCTTCGTCTCAAAATTGTGAAGAATGAGGTGGTAGACGGTAGTAGATGGTGGTAGTTTTGGTGGTGGTGAAGATGGTGTCGGGGTGATACAAAAACACACTGCCGGAGGGCGGTATATTATGTTGATGTTCCCAATTGTCGGTATTATTCGTGTGGGCGTGTATTAGTTGTGTGTCGGGCTTGTGAGCCCCAGGAGACTGGTGTTTGAGCAAGGTGTTTACCCCGGGCCACAATGGTAGGGTGGAGCTGAGTATGGAGGGGGAGTTGCCTGGTTTGGGGGTGGAAGCTCCCACAGTAGAAACAGAACAGATGACGCCATTTAGGTCCGTTCAAGACCATTATTAACTCGACGACTAATAATTGTCCAGGAAGGGACAGAAGCTGCTATACCCCACTTCCACACTCCTCTCCTACCGTCCATTACAGCCAATTGACCCATCCCTTCTCCGCTCTAACACCTTTCCTATTCTTTACATTATGCAACCCCCCCCCCCTCACCCTTCATTCCCTTTCCTCCCACCCCATCTTCCCCACCATACAACACTGGTGTCCCCTACTCTCCACTTTTTAGCATTTTCTACCCCCCTCCTGATTTTTTTAGTATCTAAACGAGTTTATTTCAGTTTAGTGTGTGGCGGGTGCGTTTAGCGGGAGGTGGATGGCCTCTTCAGCAGGTAGAAGGTGCGTTTGTTGGGTAGTGAGGGCGTTTAGCGATACAGTGTCTGTGTTTACAATGGGTGGCTGTGATTTAGGGAATGAGAAGTTGGTTTAGCGGGCAGCTGGGAGGTGGTTATTTTGGTGACAAGTGTGTTTAGTGAGCGGCAGTTACAATTACGTGAAGCAGATGCGTTTAACGGGGGTCGGGTGCGTTGAAATGAGCTGACTTGTGTTAACCAGGGCGCTGGCCGGCACGGCACCGCGACACCCGCCTTGATTGACAATTGTATTGCCAACCATGGCCGATAATGCGGCTTCACACGTTTAATTGTGCTTTATGGCGTCTGAGGAAGTCCAGGGTGTGTGTTTAGCGACCGGTGTCTGGACGTTTAATAATATTGTCTGCACGTGAGCGGTGTTTTAATCAGCTTTTAAACCCCCTTTTCTCTGCTCGTGCAATTTCTGTTGTGTGTGTGAGCTCCATGTTATCGCGTTGAGGCACTTGGGGTTCATCAGCTGTTTTGTTGCTCTGTGGAATTTCTATTTTCCTAGGGGAAAAAAATCCAAGAGACTGCTTCCACATAATCAAAAAAATACACAAAAACTTACCCTGGCATTGGACCTATATATTTATTTATATACCTACAAAATTACAGTCATTTACGAAAAATAACCAAGAAATGTATGATATCCTGGAAGATCGGGATATCTTGGTGCTTAAGATAACTTTAGAGAACTAGAAGGTGGAAGATCGAGACACAACATAGAGAGAATAATGGATATATAATGAAACACGGGAGACTTTTGTTAAAGAAATGTACAACATGGCCATGCATTCGGCCTCAGGCCCGGTTTCCAGGGCACTACATGTTTATAAAGAAATGTAACGTAACAATAACACGAACACCTGCCGACGCTCCGTGATGTTAAGGAGCATTGATACCTGCTTATGTTCCACGACCAAGAGGAGCGTTGGTACCCGGCCCCGTCGAACAGTGCTCCCACGCTCGCCCTGGTGTAGGATTACATGGACAATTGACTCCCCCAATATTGACTTCATCTCATTATTAAGGTCTAGTTGATACCCAAGTCTGCTCTTGGTGTGTATGTACTCACCTAGTTGTGCTTGCAGGGGTCGAGATTCAGCTCTTTGGTCCGTCAATCGGACCGTCAATCAACTGGTGTACAAATTCCTGAGCCTACTGGGCTCAGGAATTACAAGTAGTCACTAAGAATCTCCTTTCCACATCTGGAAGTTCACTACCCTGATATCTTTAGGTTTTCCTAGAACCGTCTACCAGGATCCTCCACAGTTCTCCAGGCTGAAGTCTTCCTTGAGCAACAATGATGCTTCACCACTGGTATCACAGAAGCATGTGAAACTTCATTCCACTGCTCCTCTTCTCACATCTTGAGGTCCTCCTGCTCCTCACTGTATGGCTGCTCCTCACTGTATGGCTGCTCCTCCACAAAGCTCAGCACCTTCCACAACCTTGGAGTCTCATCAACTACTCCTCTGCTGGCTATAAGTTCACACCAACTCCTTCCCTAGACAAACCTGCAACCCATCGACACGCCAATAAAAATGTTCCTCTATAAACACATAAACAAAATGAATCACACACAATAAATGTTTCACTTGACATCTTCCTCCTTTCTACATGCTGTGAGGTGACTTACCCCATGTTTGGGCTGGTCCGTTTTCTGCCCTCCCTGGGAGCCCTCCGCTTCCCAGGCGGCCAGGGTTGCCAGATTGGGCTACAAGTAGCGAATTGGGCTACTTTTGAGAGCCCCACGCTCCCAAATGTTTAATTTCGCTACTTGCGACTTTTTTGGCTAGTTTAAAAGCAAGTTGGGCTACTTTGGGCTATTAATGTTAAGAAACTCAATGATGAATAATTATGCTTTAATAATATAATGTGTACAAATCACAGCCGAGCCCAACAGCCTGATTGACTAGACCACTTACCGCAGGAGCCCTGGTCAGAGACCGGCCCCGGGGGACGTTGATCCTAGGAACCTTTGAAAGAAAAAGTAACCGCAAGGCAAGGTAATCCTCCCCAGGGGCTATAGATTTCCCAACCTTAATTGTCATTAATACTTCATTAATTATACTTCATTAATAATACTTCATTAATACGTCATTAATCATCCCAAAAGCTACAGCTGGTTCCACAGATCTTCATTAAGAGGAGAAAGTTATCTAGAAATTTCCAGATTGATAAATGATGGGAAAGATCCCTTACAGTTAGTACCTTTGTCAGGAAGACGATGGTTGGTAAGAAGTGGTAATGTAGAGCGGCTGTTAGATCAGTGGGATTCTCTAACAACTCATTACCAAATAGCTTTTTCCTCTTGTGATAAATATGTTGCAAAGCAACTATTTTCAATGTACGCTGATCCCTCCAATAAGCTATATTTCACATGTCTCAAACAAATCCTAAATGATTTTGAAAGTATGAATTGACTTTATCAAAAAGATGAAGCAGATCAGTATAGCCCTCACACTGTCTTAGAAAACTTCACTCTTGGAATACTCAGAAGAATCGTTCGTCCTCATCATGAAAGCTTCATGTTAATTTGGACTACAATTCTATGTATCTGCCCCTGGAAAAAGTGGACTTTGGTTACGAATTTTCAACACTTCTGGCCACTAACAGACAAAACAATTTTACAACCCAGGAAAAGTTTCAAAATGTTCAAGAAAGATGCGATAATTTTTTAATGAAAGCTTGCAAATAGCTTCTTTCTAGTATTCTAAGTAATGTTGAAACTATAAAAAAAGGTGAAAAATCTGTTACCTATCATCCCAGCAAACAATTTTAGGTTGCCACAACATATCTGGAAAGTATTGGAAACGTTTGTTTTATCGTATCAGATACGATATTGTGTGTGGACTTAAATAGGTTTCCAAAACTTATAACCAAGACATATGTATCTAACACTAATTTGAGATGTTGTGGCAACTTTACACTCCTAACATGAGTCATTCATAATCCATTCATACACCAATATGAATCTCTTATGAAAGGTTTGAGCCAATAATCTGAACCCTTTTCACATCTTTGTGTTAAAGTTAAATTTCTTGAAATTAAATTATATTTTATATTATTTTATTTTTATTATATTTTATATTATATTATTTTTATTATATTTTATATTATATTATTATTTTCAATTTAAATATTAAAACCAATTTAAGGGTAAAAAAATCTAATAATTTATATTTCTTTTATTTACTAACAATTATAATTATTTACTAACGGAGAGAGGGGAGGCTGTACGGCGGAGAGTGGCGGCTGTGGCGGACAGTGGCGGCGGTGGCGGATAGTGGCGGCGGGCGGACAGTGGCGGCGGGCGGACAGTGGCGGCGGCGGGCGGACAGTGGCGGCGGCGGGCGGACAGTGGCGGTGGGCGGACAGTGGCGGCGGTGGCGGATAGTGGCGGCGGGCGGACAGTGGCGGCGGTGGCGGATAGTGGCGGCGGGCGGACAGTGGCGGCGGGCGGACAGTGGCGGCGGGCGGACAGTGGCAGCTGTGGCGGATAGTGGCGGCGGGCGGACCGTGGCGGCTTTGGCGGCGGGCGGACAGTGGCGGCGGCGAGCGGACAGTGGCGGCGGCGGGCGGACAGTGGCGGCGGCGGGCGGACAGTGGCGGCGGCGGGCGGACAGTGGCGGCGGGCGGACAGTGGCGGCGGTGGCGGATAGTGGCGGCGGGCGGACAGTGGCGGCGGTGGCGGATAGTGGCGGCGGGCGGACAGTGGCGGCGGGCGGACAGTGGCGGCGGGCGGACAGTGGCAGCTGTGGCGGATAGTGGCGGCGGGCGGACCATGGCGGCTTTGGCGGGGGTGGTGGACAGTGGCGGCGGGCGGACAGTGGCGGCGGCGAGCGGACAGTGGCGGCGGCGGGCGGACAGTGGCGGCGGCGGGCGGACAGTGGCGGCGGGCGGACAGTGGCGGCGGTGGCGGATAGTGGCGGCGGGCGGACAGTGGCGGCGGTGGCGGATAGTGGCGGCGGGCGGAAAGTGGCGGCGGGCGGACAGTGGCGGCGGGCGGACAGTGGCAGCTGTGGCGGATAGTGGCGGCGGGCGGACCGTGGCGGCTTTGGCGGCGGTGGTGGACAGTGGCGGCGGGCGGACTGTGGCGGCGGCGAGCGGACAGTGGCGGCGGCGGGCGGACAGTGGCGGCGGTGGCGGATAGTGGCGGCGGGCAGACAGTGGCGGCGGTGGCGGATAGTGGCGGCGGGCGGACAGTGGCGGCGGGCGGACAGTGGCGGCGGGCGGACAGTGGCAGCTGTGGCGGATAGTGGGGGCGGGCGGACCGTGGCGGCTTTGGCGGCGGTGGTGGACAGTGGCGGCGGGCGGACAGTGGCGGCGGCGAGCGGACAGTGGCGGCGGCGGGCGGACAGTGGCGGCGGCGGGCGGACAGTGGCGGCGGGCAGACAGTGGCGGCGGTGGCGGATAGTGGCGGCGGGCGGACAGTGGCGGCGGTGGCGGATAGTGGCGGCGGGCGGACAGTGGCAGCGGGCGGACAGTGGCGGCGGGCGGACAGTGGCAGCTGTGGCGGATAGTGGCGGCGGGCGGACCGTGGCGGCTTTGGCGGCGGTGGTGGACAGTGGCGGTGGGCGGACAGTGGCGGCGGCGAGCGGACAGTGGCGGCGGCGGGCGGACAGTGGCGGCGGCGGGCGGACAGAGGCGGCGGGCGGACAGTGGCGGCGGTGGCGGATAGTGGCGGTGGGCGGACAGTGGCGGCGGTAGCGGATAGTGGCGGCGGGCGGACAGTGGCGGCGGGCGGACAGTGGCGGCGGGCGGACAGTGACAGCTGTGGCGGATAGTGGCGGCGGGCGGACCGTGGCGGCTTTGGCGGCGGTGGTGGACAGTGGCGGCGGGCGGACAGTGGCGGCGGCGAGCGGACAGTGGCGGCGGCGGGCGGACAGTGGCGGCGGCGGGCGGACAGTGGCGGCGGCGGGCGGACAGTGGCGGCGGCGGGCGGACAGTGGCGGCGGCGGGCGGACAGTGGCGGCGGCGGCGGGCGGACAGTGGTGGCGGCGGGCGGACAGGGGAGGCGGCGGGCGGACAGTGGTGGCGGCGGGCGGACAGTGGTGGCGGCGGGCGGACAGTGGTAGCGGCGGGCGGACAGTGGTGGCGGCGGGCAGACAGTGGTGGCGGTGGCAGATAGTGGTGGCGGTGGCAGACAGTGGTGGCGGTGGCGGTGGCAGACAGTGGTGGCGGTGGCGGATAGTGGCAGCGGGCGGACAGTGGCGGCGGGCGGACAGTGGCGGCGGTGGCGGATAGTGGCGGCGGGCGGACAGTGGCGGCGGGCGGACAGTGGCGGCGGGCGGACAGTGGCGGCGGGAGGACAGTGGCGGCGGGCGGACAGTGGCGGCGGGCGGACAGTGGCGGTGGGCGGACAGTGGCGGCGGGCGGACAGTGGCAGCGGGCAGACAGTGGCGGCTGTGGCGGATAGTGGCGGCGGGCGGACATTGGCGGCGGCGGGCGGACCGTGGCGGCGGCGGGCGGACAGTGGCGGCGGCGGGCGGACAGTGGCGGCGGCGGGCGAACAGTGGCGGCGGCGGGCGGACAGTGGAGGCGGCGGGCGGACAGTGGAGGCGGCGGGCGGACAGTGGTGGCGGCGGGCGGACAGTGGTGGCGGCGGGCGGACAGTGGAGGCGGCGGGCGGACAGTGGTGGCGGCGGGCGGACAGTGGTGGCAGCGGGCGGACAGTGGTGGCGGTGGCAGACAGTGGTGGCGGTGGCGGACAGTGGCGGCGGTGGCGGACAGTGGCGGCGGTGGCGGACAGTGGCGGCGGTGGCGGACAGTGACGGCGGTGGCGGACAGTGGCGGCGGTGGCGGACAGTGGCGGCGGTGGCGGACAGTGGCGGCGGTGGCGGACACTGGCGGCTGTGTCTAGCGGTGGTGGCGGGCGGTGGCGGGTGGCGGCTGGCGGTGGTGGGTGGTGGCGGCGGCGGTGGTGGTGGGTGGTGGTGGCGGCGGCGGCGGCTGGTGGTGGTGGGTGGTGGCGGCGGCTGGTGGTGGTGGGTGGTGGTGGCGGCGGCGGCTGGTGGTGGTGGGTGGTGGCGGCGGCGGTGGTGGTGGGTGGTGGTGGTGGTGGGTGGTGGTAGCGGCGGTGGTGGTGGGTGGTGGGCGGCGGCGGCTGGTGGTGGTGGGTGGTGGCGGCGGTGGTGGTGGGTGGTGGTGGTGGCGGCGGCGGTTACGAATTTTCAACACTTCTGGCCACTAACAGACAAAACAATTTTACAACCCAGGAAAAGTTTCAAAATGTTCAAGAAAGATGCGATAATTTTTTAATGAAAGCTTGCAAATAGCTTCTTTCTAGTATTCTAAGTAATGTTGAAACTATAAAAAAAGGTGAAAAATCTGTTACCTATCATCCCAGCAAACAATTTTAGGTTGCCACAACATATCTGGAAAGTATTGGAAACGTTTGTTTTATCGTATCAGATACGATATTGTGTGTGGACTTAAATAGGTTTCCAAAACTTATAACCAAGACATATGTATCTAACACTAATTTGAGATGTTGTGGCAACTTTACACTCCTAACATGAGTCATTCATAATCCATTCATACACCAATATGAATCTCTTATGAAAGGTTTGAGCCAATAATCTGAACCCTTTTCACATCTTTGTGTTAAAGTTAAATTTCTTGAAATTAAATTATATTTTATATTATTTTATTTTTATTATATTTTATATTATATTATTTTTATTATATTTTATATTATATTATTATTTTCAATTTAAATATTAAAACCAATTTAAGGGTAAAAAAATCTAATAATTTATATTTCTTTTATTTACTAACAATTATAATTATTTACTAACGGAGAGAGGGGAGGCTGTACGGCGGAGAGTGGCGGCTGTGGCGGACAGTGGCGGCGGTGGCGGATAGTGGCGGCGGGCGGACAGTGGCGGCGGGCGGACAGTGGCGGCGGCGGGCGGACAGTGGCGGCGGCGGGCGGACAGTGGCGGTGGGCGGACAGTGGCGGCGGTGGCGGATAGTGGCGGCGGGCGGACAGTGGCGGCGGTGGCGGATAGTGGCGGCGGGCGGACAGTGGCGGCGGGCGGACAGTGGCGGCGGGCGGACAGTGGCAGCTGTGGCGGATAGTGGCGGCGGGCGGACCGTGGCGGCTTTGGCGGCGGGCGGACAGTGGCGGCGGCGAGCGGACAGTGGCGGCGGCGGGCGGACAGTGGCGGCGGCGGGCGGACAGTGGCGGCGGCGGGCGGACAGTGGCGGCGGGCGGACCGTGGCGGCTTTGGCGGCGGTGGTGGACAGTGGCGGCGGGCGGACTGTGGCGGCGGCGAGCGGACAGTGGCGGCGGCGGGCGGACAGTGGCGGCGGTGGCGGATAGTGGCGGCGGGCAGACAGTGGCGGCGGTGGCGGATAGTGGCGGCGGGCGGACAGTGGCGGCGGGCGGACAGTGGCGGCGGGCGGACAGTGGCAGCTGTGGCGGATAGTGGGGGCGGGCGGACCGTGGCGGCTTTGGCGGCGGTGGTGGACAGTGGCGGCGGGCGGACAGTGGCGGCGGCGAGCGGACAGTGGCGGCGGCGGGCGGACAGTGGCGGCGGCGGGCGGACAGTGGCGGCGGGCAGACAGTGGCGGCGGTGGCGGATAGTGGCGGCGGGCGGACAGTGGCGGCGGTGGCGGATAGTGGCGGCGGGCGGACAGTGGCAGCGGGCGGACAGTGGCGGCGGGCGGACAGTGGCAGCTGTGGCGGATAGTGGCGGCGGGCGGACCGTGGCGGCTTTGGCGGCGGTGGTGGACAGTGGCGGTGGGCGGACAGTGGCGGCGGCGAGCGGACAGTGGCGGCGGCGGGCGGACAGTGGCGGCGGCGGGCGGACAGAGGCGGCGGGCGGACAGTGGCGGCGGTGGCGGATAGTGGCGGTGGGCGGACAGTGGCGGCGGTAGCGGATAGTGGCGGCGGGCGGACAGTGGCGGCGGGCGGACAGTGGCGGCGGGCGGACAGTGACAGCTGTGGCGGATAGTGGCGGCGGGCGGACCGTGGCGGCTTTGGCGGCGGTGGTGGACAGTGGCGGCGGGCGGACAGTGGCGGCGGCGAGCGGACAGTGGCGGCGGCGGGCGGACAGTGGCGGCGGCGGGCGGACAGTGGCGGCGGCGGGCGGACAGTGGCGGCGGCGGGCGGACAGTGGCGGCGGCGGGCGGACAGTGGCGGCGGCGGCGGGCGGACAGTGGTGGCGGCGGGCGGACAGGGGAGGCGGCGGGCGGACAGTGGTGGCGGCGGGCGGACAGTGGTGGCGGCGGGCGGACAGTGGTGGCGGCGGGCGGACAGTGGTAGCGGCGGGCGGACAGTGGTGGCGGCGGGCAGACAGTGGTGGCGGTGGCAGATAGTGGTGGCGGTGGCAGACAGTGGTGGCGGTGGCGGTGGCAGACAGTGGTGGCGGTGGCGGATAGTGGCAGCGGGCGGACAGTGGCGGCGGGCGGACAGTGGCGGCGGTGGCGGATAGTGGCGGCGGGCGGACAGTGGCGGCGGGCGGAGAGTGGCGGCGGGCGGACAGTGGCGGCGGGAGGACAGTGGCGGCGGGCGGACAGTGGCGGCGGGCGGACAGTGGCGGTGGGCGGACAGTGGCGGCGGGCGGACAGTGGCAGCGGGCAGACAGTGGCGGCTGTGGCGGATAGTGGCGGCGGGCGGACATTGGCGGCGGCGGGCGGACCGTGGCGGCGGCGGGCGGACAGTGGCGGCGGCGGGCGGACAGTGGCGGCGGCGGGCGAACAGTGGCGGCGGCGGGCGGACAGTGGAGGCGGCGGGCGGACAGTGGAGGCAGCGGGCGGACAGTGGTGGCGGCGGGCGGACAGTGGTGGCGGCGGGCGGACAGTGGAGGCGGCGGGCGGACAGTGGTGGCGGCGGGCGGACAGTGGTGGCAGCGGGCGGACAGTGGTGGCGGTGGCAGACAGTGGTGGCGGTGGCGGACAGTGGCGGCGGTGGCGGACAGTGGCGGCGGTGGCGGACAGTGGCGGCGGTGGCGGACAGTGACGGCGGTGGCGGACAGTGGCGGCGGTGGCGGACAGTGGCGGCGGTGGCGGACAGTGGCGGCGGTGGCGGACACTGGCGGCTGTGTCTAGCGGTGGTGGCGGGCGGTGGCGGGTGGCGGCTGGCGGTGGTGGGTGGTGGCGGCGGCGGTGGTGGTGGGTGGTGGTGGCGGCGGCGGCGGCTGGTGGTGGTGGGTGGTGGCGGCGGCTGGTGGTGGTGGGTGGTGGTGGCGGCGGCGGCTGGTGGTGGTGGGTGGTGGCGGCGGCGGTGGTGGTGGGTGGTGGTGGTGGTGGGTGGTGGTAGCGGCGGTGGTGGTGGGTGGTGGGCGGCGGCGGCTGGTGGTGGTGGGTGGTGGCGGCGGTGGTGGTGGGTGGTGGTGGTGGCGGCGGCGGTTACGAATTTTCAACACTTCTGGCCACTAACAGACAAAACAATTTTACAACCCAGGAAAAGTTTCAAAATGTTCAAGAAAGATGCGATAATTTTTTAATGAAAGCTTGCAAATAGCTTCTTTCTAGTATTCTAAGTAATGTTGAAACTATAAAAAAAGGTGAAAAATCTGTTACCTATCATCCCAGCAAACAATTTTAGGTTGCCACAACATATCTGGAAAGTATTGGAAACGTTTGTTTTATCGTATCAGATACGATATTGTGTGTGGACTTAAATAGGTTTCCAAAACTTATAACCAAGACATATGTATCTAACACTAATTTGAGATGTTGTGGCAACTTTACACTCCTAACATGAGTCATTCATAATCCATTCATACACCAATATGAATCTCTTATGAAAGGTTTGAGCCAATAATCTGAACCCTTTTCACATCTTTGTGTTAAAGTTAAATTTCTTGAAATTAAATTATATTTTATATTATTTTATTTTTATTATATTTTATATTATATTATTTTTATTATATTTTATATTATATTATTATTTTCAATTTAAATATTAAAACCAATTTAAGGGTAAAAAAATCTAATAATTTATATTTCTTTTATTTACTAACAATTATAATTATTTACTAACGGAGAGAGGGGAGGCTGTACGGCGGAGAGTGGCGGCTGTGGCGGACAGTGGCGGCGGTGGCGGATAGTGGCGGCGGGCGGACAGTGGCGGCGGGCGGACAGTGGCGGCGGCGGGCGGACAGTGGCGGCGGCGGGCGGACAGTGGCGGTGGGCGGACAGTGGCGGCGGTGGCGGATAGTGGCGGCGGGCGGACAGTGGCGGCGGTGGCGGATAGTGGCGGCGGGCGGACAGTGGCGGCGGGCGGACAGTGGCGGCGGGCGGACAGTGGCAGCTGTGGCGGATAGTGGCGGCGGGCGGACCGTGGCGGCTTTGGCGGCGGGCGGACAGTGGCGGCGGCGAGCGGACAGTGGCGGCGGCGGGCGGACAGTGGCGGCGGCGGGCGGACAGTGGCGGCGGCGGGCGGACAGTGGCGGCGGGCGGACAGTGGCGGCGGTGGCGGATAGTGGCGGCGGGCGGACAGTGGCGGCGGTGGCGGATAGTGGCGGCGGGCGGACAGTGGCGGCGGGCGGACAGTGGCGGCGGGCGGACAGTGGCAGCTGTGGCGGATAGTGGCGGCGGGCGGACCATGGCGGCTTTGGCGGGGGTGGTGGACAGTGGCGGCGGGCGGACAGTGGCGGCGGCGAGCGGACAGTGGCGGCGGCGGGCGGACAGTGGCGGCGGCGGGCGGACAGTGGCGGCGGGCGGACAGTGGCGGCGGTGGCGGATAGTGGCGGCGGGCGGACAGTGGCGGCGGTGGCGGATAGTGGCGGCGGGCGGAAAGTGGCGGCGGGCGGACAGTGGCGGCGGGCGGACAGTGGCAGCTGTGGCGGATAGTGGCGGCGGGCGGACCGTGGCGGCTTTGGCGGCGGTGGTGGACAGTGGCGGCGGGCGGACTGTGGCGGCGGCGAGCGGACAGTGGCGGCGGCGGGCGGACAGTGGCGGCGGTGGCGGATAGTGGCGGCGGGCAGACAGTGGCGGCGGTGGCGGATAGTGGCGGCGGGCGGACAGTGGCGGCGGGCGGACAGTGGCGGCGGGCGGACAGTGGCAGCTGTGGCGGATAGTGGGGGCGGGCGGACCGTGGCGGCTTTGGCGGCGGTGGTGGACAGTGGCGGCGGGCGGACAGTGGCGGCGGCGAGCGGACAGTGGCGGCGGCGGGCGGACAGTGGCGGCGGCGGGCGGACAGTGGCGGCGGGCAGACAGTGGCGGCGGTGGCGGATAGTGGCGGCGGGCGGACAGTGGCGGCGGTGGCGGATAGTGGCGGCGGGCGGACAGTGGCAGCGGGCGGACAGTGGCGGCGGGCGGACAGTGGCAGCTGTGGCGGATAGTGGCGGCGGGCGGACCGTGGCGGCTTTGGCGGCGGTGGTGGACAGTGGCGGTGGGCGGACAGTGGCGGCGGCGAGCGGACAGTGGCGGCGGCGGGCGGACAGTGGCGGCGGCGGGCGGACAGAGGCGGCGGGCGGACAGTGGCGGCGGTGGCGGATAGTGGCGGTGGGCGGACAGTGGCGGCGGTAGCGGATAGTGGCGGCGGGCGGACAGTGGCGGCGGGCGGACAGTGGCGGCGGGCGGACAGTGACAGCTGTGGCGGATAGTGGCGGCGGGCGGACCGTGGCGGCTTTGGCGGCGGTGGTGGACAGTGGCGGCGGGCGGACAGTGGCGGCGGCGAGCGGACAGTGGCGGCGGCGGGCGGACAGTGGCGGCGGCGGGCGGACAGTGGCGGCGGCGGGCGGACAGTGGCGGCGGCGGGCGGACAGTGGCGGCGGCGGGCGGACAGTGGCGGCGGCGGCGGGCGGACAGTGGTGGCGGCGGGCGGACAGGGGAGGCGGCGGGCGGACAGTGGTGGCGGCGGGCGGACAGTGGTGGCGGCGGGCGGACAGTGGTGGCGGCGGGCGGACAGTGGTAGCGGCGGGCGGACAGTGGTGGCGGCGGGCAGACAGTGGTGGCGGTGGCAGATAGTGGTGGCGGTGGCAGACAGTGGTGGCGGTGGCGGTGGCAGACAGTGGTGGCGGTGGCGGATAGTGGCAGCGGGCGGACAGTGGCGGCGGGCGGACAGTGGCGGCGGTGGCGGATAGTGGCGGCGGGCGGACAGTGGCGGCGGGCGGACAGTGGCGGCGGGCGGACAGTGGCGGCGGGAGGACAGTGGCGGCGGGCGGACAGTGGCGGCGGGCGGACAGTGGCGGTGGGCGGACAGTGGCGGCGGGCGGACAGTGGCAGCGGGCAGACAGTGGCGGCTGTGGCGGATAGTGGCGGCGGGCGGACATTGGCGGCGGCGGGCGGACCGTGGCGGCGGCGGGCGGACAGTGGCGGCGGCGGGCGGACAGTGGCGGCGGCGGGCGAACAGTGGCGGCGGCGGGCGGACAGTGGAGGCGGCGGGCGGACAGTGGAGGCGGCGGGCGGACAGTGGTGGCGGCGGGCGGACAGTGGTGGCGGCGGGCGGACAGTGGAGGCGGCGGGCGGACAGTGGTGGCGGCGGGCGGACAGTGGTGGCAGCGGGCGGACAGTGGTGGCGGTGGCAGACAGTGGTGGCGGTGGCGGACAGTGGCGGCGGTGGCGGACAGTGGCGGCGGTGGCGGACAGTGGCGGCGGTGGCGGACAGTGACGGCGGTGGCGGACAGTGGCGGCGGTGGCGGACAGTGGCGGCGGTGGCGGACAGTGGCGGCGGTGGCGGACACTGGCGGCTGTGTCTAGCGGTGGTGGCGGGCGGTGGCGGGTGGCGGCTGGCGGTGGTGGGTGGTGGCGGCGGCGGTGGTGGTGGGTGGTGGTGGCGGCGGCGGCGGCTGGTGGTGGTGGGTGGTGGCGGCGGCTGGTGGTGGTGGGTGGTGGTGGCGGCGGCGGCTGGTGGTGGTGGGTGGTGGCGGCGGCGGTGGTGGTGGGTGGTGGTGGTGGTGGGTGGTGGTAGCGGCGGTGGTGGTGGGTGGTGGGCGGCGGCGGCTGGTGGTGGTGGGTGGTGGCGGCGGTGGTGGTGGGTGGTGGTGGTGGCGGCGGCGGCGGCTGGTGGTGGTGGGTGGTGGCGGCGGGTGGTGGGTGGCGGCGGCGGGTGGTGGGTGGTGGCGGCTGTGGCGGGCGGTGGCGGGCGGTGGCGGGCGGTGGCGGGCGGTGGCGGGCGGCGGCGGCTGTGGTGGGTGGTGACGATCGGCGGTGGGGGGGGCTGGTGGCGGCTGGCGGTGGCGGCTTGCGGTGGCGACTGTGGCAACGGGCGGTGACGGCTGATAGCGGGCGGTGGTGGCGGCTGGTGGCAGGTGGTGGTGGCGGTGGTGGCGGCTGGTGGTGGCGGCTGGTGGTGGTGGCAGCTGGTGGCGGTGATGGCGGCTGGTGGTGGTGGCAGCTGGTGGCGGTGATGGCGGCTGGTGGTGGTGGTGGTGGCGGCTGGTGGTGGTGGCAGCTGGTGGCGGTGATGGCGGCTGGTGGTGGTGGTGGTGGCGGCTGGTGGTGGTGGCAGCTGGTGGCGGTGATGGCGGCTGGTGGCGGGCGGTGGCGGGCGGTGGCGGCTTGTGGCGGCTGGTGGTGGCGGCGTTGGTGGGTGGTGGTGGGTGGTGGTGGCGGCTGTGGTGGGTGGTGGCGGTGGTGTCGGCGGCGGCTGTGGTGGGTGGTGGCGGCGGCGGCGGTGATGGGTGGTGGCGGCGGCGGCGGTGATGGGTGGTGGCGGCGGCGGTGGTGGTGGGTGGTGGTGGTGGCGGCGGCGGCGGTGATGGGTGGTGGCGGCGGTGGTCGTGGGTGGTGGTGGCGGCGGCGGCTGGTGGTGGTGGGTGGTGGCGGCGGGTGGCGGTGGTGGGTGGCGGTGGCTGGTGGCGGGTGGCGGCTGGTGGTGGGTGGTGGCGGTGGGTGGTGAGTGGCGGTGGTGGGTGGCGGTGGCTGGTGGCGGGTGGCGGCTGGTGGCGGGTGGTGGCGGGTGGCGGCTGGTGGTGGGTGGTGGCGGGTGGCGGCGGGTGGTGGCGGCGGGTGGTGAGTGGCGGTGGTGGGTGGTGGTGTGTGGTTACGGGTGGCGGCTGGTGGTGGGTGGCGGGTGGCGGCGGGTGGTGGGTGGTGGCGGCGGGTGGTGAGTGGCGGTGGTGGGTGGCGGTGGCTGGTGGCGGGTGGCGGCTGGTGGTGGGTGGTGGCGGGTGGCGGCTGGTGGTGGGTGGTGGCGGGTGGCGGCTGGTGGTGGGTGGCGGCTGGTGGTGGGTGGCGGCGGGTGGCGGCTGGTGGTGGGTGGCGGGTGGCGGCGGCTGGTGGTGGGTGGCGGGTGGCGGCTGGTAGTGGGTGGTGGCAGGTGGCGGCTGGTGGTGGCTGGTGGCGGGTGGCGGCTGGTGGTGGGTGGTGGCGGGTGGCGGCTGGTGGTGGGTGGTGGCGGATGGTGGGTGGTGGCGGGTGGCGGCTGGTGGTGGGTGGTGGCGGGTGGCGGCGGGTGGTGGGTGGTGGCGGGTGGCGGCGGGTGGTGAGTGGCGGTGGTGGGTGGTGGTGGGTGGTGGCGGGTGGCGGCTGGTGGTGGGTGGTGGCGGGTGGCGGCTGGTGGTGGGTGGTGGCGGGTGGTGGCTGGTGGTGGCGGGTGGCGGCTGGTGGTGGCTGGTGGCGGGTGGCGGCTGGTGGTGGGTGGTGGCGGCGGGTGGTGAGTGGCGGTGGTGGGTGGTGGTGTGTGGTGGCGGGTGGCGGCTGGTGGTGGGTGGCGGGTGGCGGCGGGTGGTGGGTGGTGGCGGCGGGTGGTGAGTGGCGGTGGTGGGTGGCGGTGGCTGGTGGCGGGTGGCGGCTGGTGGTGGGTGGTGGCGGATGGCAGCTGGTGGTGGCGGGTGGCGGCTGGTGGTGGGTGGCGGCTGGTGGTGGGTGGCGGCGGGTGGCGGCTGGTAGTGGGTGGCGGGTGGCGGCGGCTGGTGGTGGGTGGCGGGTGGCGGCGGGTGGCGGCTGGTAGTGGGTGGTGGCAGGTGGCGGCTGGTGGTGGCTGGTGGCGGGTGGCGGCTGGTGGTGGGTGGTGGCGGGTGGCGGCTGGTGGTGGGTGGAGGCGGCGGGTGGTGAGTGGCGGTGGTGGGTAGCGGTGGCTGGTGGCGGGTGGTGGGTAGCGGTGGCTGGTGGCGGGTGGCGGCTGGTGGCGGCTGGTGGCGGGTGGCGGGTGGTGGCGGGTGGTGGCGGGTGGCGGCGGGTGGCGGGTGGTGGCGGCTGGTGGCGGCTGGCGGCGGGTGGCGGGTGGTGGCGGGTGGCGGCTGGTGGCGGGTGGTGGCGGGTGGCGGCGGGTGGTGGCGGGTGGCGGCTGGTGGTGGGTGGTGGCGGGCGGCGGCGGGTGGTGGGTGGTAACGGGTGGCGGCGGGTGGTGGGTGGTGGCGGCGGGTGGTGAGTGGCGGTGGTGGGTGGCGGTGGCTGGTGGCGGGTGGCGGCTGGCGGTGGGTGGTGGCGGGTGGCGGCTGGTGGTGGGTGGTGGTGGGTGGCGGCTGGTGGTGGGTGGTGGCGGGTGGCGGCTGGTGGTGGGTGGCGGGTGGCGGCGGGTGGCGGCGGGTGGCGGCTGGTGGCGGGTGGCGGCGGGTGGCGGCGGGTGGCGGCTGGTGGCGGCTGGTGGCGGGTGGCGGCTGGTGGTGGGTGGTGACGGGTGGCGGCTGGTGGTGGGTGGTGGCAGGTGGCGGCTGGTGGTGGGTGGTGGCGGGTGGTGGGTGGTGGCGGGTGGCGGCTGGTGGTGGGTGGTGGCGGGTGGCGGCGGGTGGTGGCGGGTGGCGGCGGGTGGTGGGTGGTGGCGGCGGGTGGTGAGTGGCGGTGGTGGGTGGTGGTGGGTGGTGGCGGGTGGCGGCTGGTGGTGGGTGGCGGCGGGTGGTGGGTGGTGGCGGCGGGTGGTGAGTGGCGGTGGTGGGTGGCGGTGGCTGGTGGCGGGTGGCGGCTGGTGGTGGGTGGTGGGTGGTGGCGGGTGGCGGCTGGTGGTGGGTGGCGGCTGGTGGTGGGTGGCGGCGGGTGGCGGCTGGTGGTGGGTGGCGGGTGGCGGCGGGTGGCGGCTGGTGGTGGGTGGCGGGTGGCGGCGGGTGGCGGCTGGTAGTGGGTGGTGGCAGGTGGCGGCTGGTGGTGGCTGGTGGTGGGTGGTGGCGGCGGGTGGTGAGTGGCGGTGGTGGGTGGCGGTGGCGGGTGGCGGGTGGTGGCGGGTGGTGGCGGGTGGCGGGTGGTGGCGGGTGGCGGCGGGTGGTGGCGGGTGGCGGCGGGTGGCGGGTGGTGGCGGGTGGCGGGTAGTGGCGGGTGGTGGCGGGTGGCGGCTGGTGGCGGGTGGTGGCGGGTGGCGGCGGGTGGTGGGTGGTGAGTGGCGGTGGTGGGTGGCGGTGGTGGGTGGCGGTGGCGGGTGGCGGCTGGTGGTGGGTGGTGGCGGCTGGTGGTGGGTGGTGGCGGGTGGCGGCTGGTGGTGGGTGGTGGCGGGTGGCGGCGGGTGGCGGCTGGTAGTGGGTGGTGGCAGGTGGCGGCTGGTGGTGGCGGGTGGCGGCTGGTGGTGGGTGGTGGCGGCGGGTGGTGAGTGGCGGTGGTGGGTGGCGGTGGCGGGTGGCGGCGGGTGGCGGGTGGTGGTGGGTGGCGGGTGGTGGCGGGTGGCGGCGGGTGGCGGGTGGCGGCGGGTGGCGGCGGGTGGCGGCTGGTGGCGGCGGGTGGCGGGTGGTGGCGGGTGGTGGCGGGTGGCGGCGGGTGGTGGGTGGTGAGTGGCGGTGGTGGGTGGCGGTGGTGGGTGGCGGGTGGCGGCTGGTGGTGGGTGGTGGCGGGTGGCGGCTGGTGGTGGGTGGCGGCTGGTGGTGGGTGGCGGGTGGCGGCGGGTGACGGCTGGTGGTGGGTGGCGGGTGGCGGCGGGTGGCGGCTGGTGGTGGGTGGTGGCGGGTGGTGGGTGGTGGCGGCTGGTGGTGGGTGGCGGCTGGTGGTGGGTGGCGGGTGGTGGTGGGTGGTGGAGGGTGGCGGGTGGTGGTGGGCGGCGGCCAGCTGGGACACACCCTTCACCACTGAAGGTCTGAGCAAAACTAACCATATGTCTCTCTCACCCACCAGCCCAGTGTTGCCAGCTCGCGCTCTCAAAATGTTTCCTTCAAAGATTGTATATTATCTTTGAACAACAAGTTTGATTATCAAGGAAATAATGCATATATTATTGTCACATTAATACTGTGCAATATCTTATTACATTCCTGCTAAATAATTATAATTTGAAACAGGACAAAAAATCCAACATATATATAAAAACCAACATTAGAGATCACGAGGCCTAGGCCTCGCCTGTGACCACACATCCTGCCTCCCTGGCCTGCTACTCTCTCACACTTCACACTCTTAACTCTCTCATAATCACTCTCACTCTCTTACTCTGTCACTCTTACTCTCTGTCACTCTTACTCTCTGTCACTCTTACTCTCTGTCACTCTTACTCTGTCACTCTTACTCTGTCACTCTGTCACTCTTACTCTCTGTCACTCTTACTCTCTGTCACTCTTACTCTCTGTCACTCTTACTCTCTGTCACTCTTACTCTGTTACTCTTACTCTGTCACTCTTACTCTGTCACTCTGTCACTCTTACTCTCTGTCACTCTTACTCTCTGTCACTCTTACTCTCTGTCACTCTTACTCTCTGTCACTCTTACTCTGTTACTCTGTCACTCTGTCACTCTTACTCTCTGTCACTCTTACTCTCTGTCACTCTTACTCTCTGTCACTCTTACTCTGTCACTCTTACTCTCTGTCACTCTTACTCTCTGTCACTCTTACTCTGTCACTCTTACTCTCTGTCACTCTTACTCTCTGTCACTCTTACTCTGTCATTCTTACTCACTCTCAGTCACCCTTACCCATTCATACTCACTCTCTCACTCTTACTCTCATACTCTTACTCTCAATTACTCTTACTCTCAATCACTCTTACTCCCAATCACTCTTACTCCCAATCACTCTTACTCTCAATCACTCTTACTCTCAATCACTCTTACTCTCAATCACTCTTACTCTCATTCTTACTCTCAATCACTCTTATTCTCATTCTTACTCCTACTCTCACTCTAACTCCTACTCCCAATCACTCTTACTCCCAAATCACTCTTACTCTCAATCACTCTTACTCTCAATCACTCTTACTCTCAATCACTCTTACTCTCAATCACTCTTACTCTCACTAACTCTCAATCACTCTTACTCTCACTCACTCTTACTCTCATACTCACCCTTACTCTCAATCACTTTACTCTCACTCTTACTCATTCTGTCACCCTTACTCTCACTCTTACTCACTCTGTCACTCCTACTCACTCTCAGTCACTCTTACTTATACTCACTCTTACTCACACTTACACACTCTCTGGCACTCTCACTCACCTTCAGTCACTCTTACTCACTCTTACCCACTCTCGCTCACTCTTACTCACTCTAGTTAATAAGAACACGCCAATATAAGACAACAAAACGTTTTCAGATTCTTTCTCACCACTTTCCAGCAACTTTTATAATTTATATAAATTATCTTAGGGAATAATACATAAATTATATATTTAAACATGATATTAGTGTTTAGTGGAATGCATAAGGAGTCAAATTGTGTTAAAAAGAGCGATTTTTAGAAAATTTGGAAAACTACTTTTTTCTGTTCATATTATAACTAAATGGATTTTAAAGGTTTCACTCAGCCAATATATATCATTCACAATTTATTAATGAATTTTACAAAAAAACACCATAAATTTTATATTTAAACATGTAAAAACTATTTGTTTTACATTTGGAAGAAAATAATTGTAGAAAAACAATTTATAATTAAACCTTTGTGTTTGGATTTTTTGAGTAAAAGTTTCTCAAAGGCTCTCCTGCACCATTCTCAATGCAAATCATTCCCACACCTATGGGAAGAGATAGGCGAACGTTGTGTAGATGATTTGTGTTTGCTGGGATATGACTTAGCTGACTTGGCCAACATTTTCGGAACTTCCGTTAGTATTAGCTGACCAATCTAAGCTTAGTGAAATTGAAAGTCAGTGGCGCCTACTGTTAACCATTGATTAGTCCAACATTTGTAAGGGACAAATTCCGACATCTGAATCGTCATTTTAAACCAAGACAATAACTGTCAAGAACACTGCTGGCGATCCCATACTGATTGACCTCGCTGAGTTTGTGTTGTGTTGCACAGAGAGTCATGTGCATCCTTCACCTACATACAGTAAGCAAATATTTTGGTTACTTTGCTAAGATTCCTGGCAGCGCATCATTATGAATGAAGTACATGCGTATTTCTTGGACTCCATTGATGGTGTTATCTCTGAATTCTGCGAATTTCTTTTTTCGTATTCCATTATATAATGACGCAAAGTATGCGAATAGTTAAATTTGCTCAATGAATTTGTGTTAGCTTCCTAATGTAATTGTATGGGGGTTGCATAAGTTTGTTGAGAATATAATTGAATGCTAGTTTAGTTCATTTATTATGAATCCCATACTCATCTTGTGGGGCGGGTAGTGGGAAGGGTTACCACGGCGGGAAATGGACTCTGGCAATGAACCCAACAATTCATTTTGGTTCAAGCAAGAAAATAAACAAAAAATGGGTAAACAAAATTGCCAAAATTAATTTGTGCAAGTTTGCAAATGTGATTGTAAAGTTTTTTTTGCATAAGTTTGAGAATATATAATTGAATGTTAGTTTTAATTCATTTATTAATGCAGCCCCTATTCCCATCTTGCCATGGGGGAGACACCCCCCTCACGCAAGGTGCAGTCGCACCTCCACAGATCTCCAGTATCAGCTATTGATACTGGTAATGGCTCAAAAGGGCCACCACGTACGGGCTATTCATGCCCGTGCCGCCTTTTGGGTGGCTTTATCTTCATCAATCAATCAATCCCATCTTGCGGGCAATAGCAGAAAGGGCTGCAGCGATGCATAATGGGCCTCGGAGTCAGAAACTACACAATTCATTTAGCTAATGCAAGTTTTCGCAATCTTAATGAGCTAGTTTTGAAAAATCTAATAGTCACTGTCACACATCAACAATGGGGCACGAGAAAGACCGCAAGTGCAGTTTCTAAATTAAAACCAGGACTGGGATATGTGGCGAGCTAGTGTCATAATTTATATGTTTTTCCTGCGCACTGCCGCCCATCCAGTGGGGGGCTAAGCTGAGCAGTAGTAACATCTAGAAGTCTGCTGCTTTTATTGGTTGATCCATAGATGTGTACTGGCTCCACTTGCATCATCATCACATTAGTAGCAGTTAATAAATAAAGCAACTAGCATATGTAAAGAGCTAGTCAAACAATTTATATGTTTTTATTTTTATCAGGCCCACTGCCCCTCTATCCAGCAGACTGCGGCTGGATGGGTTACGATTGAGCCAAAAAAGTTGGTCAGGGCGAGATACGGCTTCATTTAGAGGCTGATCTAACAATTTATGTTTTTATTTTTTATCAGGCCCACTGCCCTTCTATCCAGCAGACTGCGGCTGGATGGGTTACAATTGAGCCAAAAACAGTTGGTCAGGGCGAGATAAGGCCTCATTTAGAGACATTTACTATAGCAAAAAGCTTGAACGTCGGGAACTGAACGCGGGCCTGCACTAGAGATGTTCTTGGCACTCAAATGTTTAGAGATTAAAATCTCTATAATTAGAGGGGGGCAACTAAAATACCGCATCATTTAGTGAAATTTTGCAATGTCCAATAGTTTGGACGTTGGGGAAGTGAACCAGGGTCTGCACGAAGGTTGCTCTGCTCCTGTGCAAATGAGGAAACATGTGGGAGAAAGAGAGGAAGCAAGATTTACTCCCTTTGAAAACCTTTAAAAAAAATTTGTGGCCATAGTTTTGAATATATTAGCAACTTTTTTATACAGAATGAAACTTATAAACAATAACATATCATGAAGAATAAATCTACCTCTATGAGATATATATTTTTAGTTTAAAAGTTTGTATTTATCGTAATGATGATGCCTTCCAAACATGGCTCATTAAAATAATTTTTTGTTTATGAAATCACGTAAGTATTTATGCAACATTTATTATAAAAAATCATAATATGCAGTGGCATATCATTTTTATAGAGAGGCTTTATAAGGTAAATATAATAGCAATGCGAAACTCTTTCTATCTGACGTATTATATTAAATAAATACAGTTGGGCGAAAACATGTCTATTGCCGCGTGAGTGACTGGAGTGGGCTCTTGCAAGGCTTTGGGATTTGTTGGAGGGCAGGAATGTGCAGAGTTCTGGGGGGCCGTGAGATGGGGATATTAGATTGACTTAAAACTTAATGCTAGTAATTTAATAAAAAATGGAATGGAATGGAACTATCAGGAGAAAGAGCCAAGCCATTACGACCATGTAGCACTGGGAAGGAGTCAGGATAAGGATTTGGGAATAGGATGGGAGGAAGGAATGGTGGCCCAACTTCTTGGATGGTTGGGGGATTGAACGCCGACCTGCATGAAGTAAGGCCGTCGCTCTACCGTCCAGCCCAAGTGGTTGGACTATTTAATCAAGAGTTGTATTTTTTTTTTATATTGAAGCAGATATTTTTCTTTCTGATTCTATGTATGACTAACGACCCAGTGCAGGTTTGGAAGGCTTTGGCAATTAAAGCACCGTAAGATTGTGAGTGTTCAAGTCTAGGGGGGACTAAGCATTTTTTGGTGTGTGAATGTGCAAAGCCCGTGTTTATTTGTGTAAGTCAAAAATTGAGTTTTTGTTTGTGTATAAGAGTTTAGCAATGTGTTTAAGTAAGATTGTGCAGCTGTTTTAAGTTTAGGGGGGACTAAGTACTTTGCGTGAATGTGAAAGCCCTGGGTTTATTTGTGTAAGTTGAACCAAAAAAAAATGAGTTTGTTTTTGCGAGCGAGTTTGTTTAAGCATGTGCAATCATTAAAAACTTCCAAAGTAATGACAGTAATGCCAAATTGAATTCATCTTTTCACTTTTTGAAAGGTGGAGGTCTAACATTTTCTGAAAACCTTTGCGCTTGATATATCACCACTGACATAAAAGGCAACTGATGGAGTCGACTTTTAAATTTTTTACACATGATATCAAAAAGCATTTCATAGCAACAGATAGTGCCAGTCGAAGCATTACATACAATACAATACAATACAATTTTATTTAGGTAAGGTACATACATACAATAAATATTTACAAGGATTGTTTAACTTATAGGTATAGCTAGTACATACAATGCCTAAAGCCACTATTACGCAAAGCGTTTCGGGCATGATAAACTTAAATGGCAAGCTTAATACTAATTGAGCATAATGAGTAGAATGAAAACAAGAAATGAAAACATAGATGAAAAAGCAGCACAAATACAATTATGTCGACAAACAGCGCTCTTTAAAGAAAAAAACAGACATTGGTTGACAATAGAAGGGTAAGGTAGGTTACAGGGAATTTATTAGGTATAGCTTCGCTTTTAACTTAAACTGGTTGAGAGAGGTACAGTCTTTAACATGGTTGGGAAGGCCATTCCACATTCTGGGCCCCTTGATTTGTAGAGCATTTCTAGTTTGATTAAGTCGTACTCTAGGAATATCAAAACTGTATTTATTTCTGGTGTGATGCTCATGGGTTCTGATACAACCTTCTATGAAGCTTTTGAGATCAGGATTGGCATTATAGTTTAGCGTTTTATATATGTATAATACACATGAGAGAATGTGCAGTGACTTAATGTCTAACATATTCAGAGATTTAAGTAGGGGTACCGAGTAATGTCTGGGGCCAGAATTGGATATTGTCCTAATAGCAGCTTTGTGTTGAGTAATTAGAGGACGTAAGTGATTTTGGGTAGTAGAGCCCCAAGCACAAATACCATAGTTGAGATATGGATAGATAAGGGAGTAATAGAGAGTCACCAGGGCAGGGCGTGGTACATAATATCTGATCTTCGAAAGAATGCCCACAGTTTTTGAAACTTTTTTTGATATGTTTAGAATGTGTCCCTGGAAATTAAGCTTGTGGTCAATGAGAATGCCAAGGAATTTGCCATCTAATTTGTTACAAATTTGGGTATTGTTTATTTTGAGATTTATTTGATTAGAGGATTTATTGCCAAACAGAATATAAAAGGTTTTGTCAATGTTAAGGGTGAGTTTGTTGGCAGTTAGCCACAGATGGACTTTATTTAGCTCAGTATTTACTGTGGCATTTAGAGCAAGGGGATCAGGACTGGAGTAAATGAAGGTTGTGTCGTCAGCAAATAGAATTGGTTTGAGGTGTTGGGAGGCATTTGGAAGGTCATTAATGTAGATGAGAAAGAGGAGAGGGCCAAGTATGCTGCCCTGGGGAACACCAATGTTGATGGGTAGGGTGGGAGAAATTGTATTATTCACAGAAACATATTGGAGCCTGTCAGTAAGGTAGGATTTGAGGTATTGTAGGGAGTGTCCTCTGACTCCATAATGATGTAATTTAAGAAGAAGGTTTTGGTGGTTGACAGTGTCAAAAGCTTTACGCAGGTCCACAAACAACCCAACAGAGAACTCATTTTTATCAAGAGCTGTATGAATCGAGTTAAGCATACTAATAAGTGCATCGTTAGTGCTTTTTTTGGGTCTGAAGCCATATTGGCAAGGGCTAAGTATATTGAGTTTGGCTAGATATGAGTAAAGCTGCTTATAGATTAGTTTTTCAAAAATTTTTGACAAGTTTGGCAGGATAGATATAGGTCTGTAGTTGTTAACATCTGTGAGATTACCACATTTGTGGACAGGCGTTACTCTCGCTTTTTTTAGAATATCTGGGAAGGTTTGGAGTTCAAGTGACTTGTTGAAGAGCAAAGCAATAGCAGGGGCTAAAGATCTGGAGGCTTTTTTGTAAATTAAAGTTGGTATCTCCTCAAGGGCACCAGACTTGGTTTTAAGGGAAAGGATTATCTCACTGACGTCAGTGAAATTAATAGGCTTTAGGTACAGAGACTGTGGATAGTTACCTGAAAGATAGTCATTAATGTCTGTACTGGAAGATGGAATATCATTTGCAAGGGATGAACCAATGGAAGAGAAGAACCTATTGAACTCAGTAGCAGAATCAGAGGCTGAAAGCTGACCATCGTTATTAGACAGGAGAGTCGGTTTGTTATTTAAAGACTTCTTTGATCCCAATATTTGAGAAATTGTTCTCCAAGTTTGTTTAATGTTGCTCTTTATTTGGGTAAATTTATCTTCATAGTATTTAGTTTTGGCTCGTCTAATTATCTTAGACAGCAATAATGAGTAATTCTTTGAGAATTCTTTGGAGACAATTCCTAACCTATACTTCTTCTCAAGGTCATGTTTTTTATTAATAGATTTAAGTATTCCCTTTGTAAGCCAGGGATTGTTAAGCCTTTTGGTTGTGACTTGTTTTGTAAGCATAGGACAGTGGGTATTATAAAGGCTAAGAGTTTTTTGAAGAAAAGATTGTACTGCAAGGTTGATGTCCACTATGTTACCTAACTCGGACTCCCAGTTGACATTATCAGCAGCAGTTATAAAATTGTCTATAGCAGTTTCATTGTGTAGTCTAAAACGTATCACTCTTGACTCAAGAGGTGGTTTGCTAATGTTAGTTAAGAGAAATGTGGGGTAATGATCTGTAGTGCTATCGGTGATTATACCTGAAGTAAGCGGAGAGGTTATGTTTGTCCAGATGTGATCGAGCGTCGTGGCAGTGCTATCAGTGATTCTAGTAGGTCTAGTGATTAAGGGTATGAGGAAGCAGGAATTCATACAGTTGAGGAAGCTAACAGCAGTGGGTTGTTCAGGCTCGCAGAGGTCAATATTAAAGTCCCCTGCGATAATTAGGTGGTTTTTGTTCAGTCTGTTATCAAGTATTAGATTTCTAAGGTTTGAGTTGAATTCGGACACATCAGTGTTAGGAATTCTATAAACTGCACCCACAGTCAGGACAGACTCGGCACCCTTGACTCTGAAGCTGGCGAAGATATACTCCCCATAGCAGTCTCTGGTTCTAATTTATTTTAAGCATGTTAGTTCTTGGTGGTAGTAAAGAGCAGTGCCACCACCTCTCTGAATTTGACGACAGTTGTGAATTGCTGAGTAGTTAGGCATGTTAAAGAGCTGAGTAGTATCCTCTTTCAACCATGTTTCAGTAAGTATAATAAAAGAGAATTTGTTGTCAATAGCTTCAATCAAGGCACTAACATCATCGAAGTGTTTACCTAGGGATCTAACGTTCAAATTGATTACAGAGATATTGTGATTATGAGTTAATACATTGTTTACATCATGTGCTGCAAAATATCTGCAATTTAGATCATTAAAGTGATAATTGTCATAGATAGTGGATAAGAGGTTAAGTTCAGGGTCTATACTTGTCTGCATAAAAAAAAGCTGATTGCAGTAAAAACAAGGGATGAAAGGCAAATAACAAGGTAGAAATAAGCTATAAAATAGGAAAAAAGATGTACACAATACAGAACAAAGCAAACTCAAAAGGGGCTTACAGGGGTACAATGGAGTAAGGGAGTATGGCTAGGCTAGGCAACCTAGGTAATAAATGAGATTAACGAAAAAGCATATAAACATGGACTATACAAAACACAAGATACAGAAATACAAAACAAAAATATAAACAAGACTAAGCAATACAAAAACAAATTGAGCAAAAATGAAAAATGAGGTAGATTGCTTACAAGTACTCTCAGGTACACTGTAAGTAACAATTTACAATTTGAGATACAGGCAAAGCCAGGGGTACAATGGAGTAAGGGAGCATGGCGAGGCTAGGCAACCTAGGTAATAAATGGAATCAAAGAAAAGTTGAATAATAAGCATAGGCAAATTTAAGCTAATGATTATTAACTATAAATAGTTCAGTTATGACTGTATAATTAATAAGACCTGAAGAACTATTTATGCACTCAATTAAATAATTTCAGTAAATGACTAGTTAAGAGTAAGTTAAAAATTAAGTCAGAAAATGAAACAATGAGACTTAGGAAACCTAGCCCCACTAGTTGACAGGGGGTTAATTAAGTTAATTCACTGGGAGTGATAATGAGCTGAGACAGACCACATTGGGAGAGGAAAGCGTTGAGGTTCTCTTCTTTAGTAATTGTGAACATTTTGCCCTCTGCGGTTTTTCTCACCTTTATCAGTCCATCTCTAACGAAGCACTGATGAATCGCATCAGGGTTTTTTTGACGGATTTGACGCAGGCGGTAGAGGAGGTGCTGTCTGTTCCTAGTCAAGCACTCGTTGATGTATAATCCCTTCCGTTGGGCTACAGCTGTCCGGACTAGATTGGATTTCGTGAACTGGGAAGACAGCTTCAGGCGAATTTTTCGTTGGTTTTGACTTGATGGATTCTTTTTGCCTACTCTGTAGGCAGCAATAACGTCAGATTTGTTTAGAATGAGCTGCAATTTGTCTTTTATGAGATCCAGAGTTATTTCGACACAGTTTTCACCATCATGTTCCACAGATATATCTTGGGACGACACTATAACAGAGTCTAGCAGCTTTTGCTGGTCTTGTTCATCCTGGGAGACAGAACGCTGGGCTGAAAATGTACTGATACATGCAGTCATTTTGTTGAATGCTTCCTCCTGTTTTTTAATGGCTTCATCAGTTTTCAGAAGGTTGCTTTCCTCACGGAGATCATTTAAATCATGCTGTAGTTGGTCTTGGCTTGCCTTGCAGTTTCTAATTTCCTCGCGGAGGAGGGTTATTTCTTGTTGTTGTTGTTGGAGATTAGCGCGGATCGCTAGATTCTCATTTAGAAGACTCAAGATGATAGCATTTTGAGACTCGAGGACTTGGCACAACTTTTTGAACCACTGATTCTCGGCCCAGACATGACATTAAAAAATTTAATTTAATACGGAATATGAACAGATTCCTAATATATATTAAATTGCTTAAACCACTTAACTACTTTCCTTTATAGTATATTTATGAGTGTCAAATTAATGTTTGGAGTGTCAAACCCAACACAATATAGCTGAGGCCCCACTATTTAGCCTTCTTTTCGTATTCTATGAAATATCACAGGTATTGTTAATGCTTGTAATGTTTATTACAAAAGATAGACATACATTTGATGCTATTTTTCATATTAAAATCTAATTTGAGGCCCGACAAATATATCTATAAACAGGTTTGAACCATACAAATGCAAGCATGCCTTTTTCACCAGTAATCAACTGAATGTCACAGAAAATGGAATCTTTACTTTGGCTACAGAAAACAGAGCAAAGGCAAGGGGGGATGACTGGAATAAACAGTTTCCAACCTGACTCTTCTTGCACATAAACATGTCTTTCTTGACCTCATTTCAAATTATATAGAGTACTGAAAGCTCATTTTCCATAGCAAATATACTAAGGAACTCATTTCATGACTAGAACGCAAACTAGGACCCCTCATTCAGATTAAAAACACGAGAATTATTGAGTGAACATTTACCCACTATCAAGCACACAGGACTCTTTAAAGCTATCTTAACTTCTTTAAAACCCTAATATGACCCATCTCACATGCAGATCCTGTTCTATGTTTCGCCCTTCATGTCAATGTACCCCACAGTATCATGCAAATTCAAGATAAGGCTTACTACACCTAAATATCCAACTTGGTCTTTGTAAGGAATCTTGACCCCCCCTTGAATGCTTGACCCCACTGGGGTAATCATAGGTAGGGGGTCCCTATTGCCGACGTCAATTCACATAACACTCCCGCGACAAATAAGGAAAATTTCACCTGATTGGCCCATGACTCGGGACGGAAAGAGAATTTTTCTACTTGGCTCCTGATTGGTCAAAAAATCTCGCCCCGTTCTCACTGCTCACCTCTGACCATTATAGAAAATGGAGCTGTGCCAAGGGCTCCTTGTACTATTCAGTCATAGCATCATTAACCCTTCAATTGCGCATCGCATCATATGATGCTTTGACAGACTTGCAGTAAATTGCGCATCGCATCATGTGATTCTTTGGAGTACTATGCAAGATTTAAACGGCTCACCTAACCTTCATCAGGGCTCTTGTAAACAGACGCCATTTAAAAAAAAAAATCGTGGGCCAAACTCCCGGGTGTTAGGGGCCTCAGTATTGAGTCAGCTACCAAGCCTGACGAACGCAGCATGAACTCACAGCACTGCTGTTCAGCTTGTGACCACAGCATCGCCTAAAAATGCCGTAATATACATGTTCATGCTATTATGTAGCGATGATATTATTACAGAAGACCCCTGACTGTGATAAAACTGACCAGGGTTCTGATAATAGCAGGATTGTGGTGATATTTGGCGCTGTGCGCCATGGATGGAGGAGTAATGCTGTGGGAGGGAGGATGGTGGCGTTGTCTTTTAAGGGGACATCTCTGCTCAAATCCGAAAAATTTCGAAAATTTACAAAAAATTCTGAAAAATACTACAACGTTCTGGCAACACTGTGGTGAAAACCGTTTCATGTTATCTTGAAAAATAACATAATTAGAGTCAAAATTCCCGCTGCAAGTTTCCCCATTCCGGTTCTCGCGGGCTGGTTGCGCCGTGGGGTATTGCGTCTTACGTTGTAGCTGTCTAATATTTCGTAATAGTGTTGAAAATAACGTGTGATGCATAAAACAAATATAAACTCACTTATTGGCAACAGTCGCGAGTGAGGGAGGGATTGGATTGCTGGCATAGTCAGTCACTCTTTGTGTCCGATAGCTAGCGGATCTCTCATGGACGCGCGCTCACAATATCTCCCAGAATTATCAGTATTTGTGCTATTTTTACTGCAAAATGACGTACAAAACGAAGATGAGGAAAGCTCTGAAAGCTAAAAGCATGCTAGCTGCCCGTAGAAGGTGCGAGCTGGCTAGAATCCATGGATTACGCACTTTGACGAGTGAAGATCGTGGAGGCCTCTCAGCCGCGAGTGTGAGGAACTTGTCGCAGCCCGCTACCCCCCCCCCCACAATCCCACCCTCTGCCACCGCACATTCTCCACCTTCTACTCCAGGTCTTGCACCTGCTACTCCAGATGTTCCACCTGCTACTCCAGGTCTTCCACCTGCTACTCCAGGTCTTCCACCTGCTACTCCAAACGTTCCACCTGCTACTCCAGACGTTCCACCTGCTACTCCAGACGTTCTCGCTCTTGATGTTGCAGGGCCCAGCACCTCAAGTGCTGTTGCAGGGCCCAGCACCTCACGTGCTGATTTGACAACTCCAAACATTTCCAGAAAGCGTAAACGTATCCAGAACAGTGCCGAGAAACGACTAAGTTTATTTAGAAAACAAATAATTGGAAGTGACAGTGACACTGACAAGGACGGTGACACTGAAGGTGACAGTACCAGTGACAGTGAAGTGAAATATAGAGTAAAGCCACGTGAGTCTGCGCTAATTGTCACGGATAGGAAAATGGAAAAATGCCTTGATAAATTTAGCGTGTGCATAAACTGTAAACTGGATAATTTTCGTCATCACATTACGATTGTGCAACATAATGTAAATGTGAAAAGAACCTGTAATCATTGTCATTTTTCATTCACTGAAGAATTTATGGGAAATAATGAAAATCTGATATCCTTAGTGTACACCAATATGCTAAATGGACATGGATATTCATATTACAGGGGTATGTGTTCCATGGCAAACATGAAATGTGTATCCTATAGTGTATATAATAGGATCCAGAAAATGGTAAACAATGCTGCCAGTGAGAAATGGGTGTACTTGAAACAAAACACTCGTCATATTATTTTCAATCATTATAGAGAAGAATTTGATAGGCATTCCGTTGGTGGGATCCTGGACATTGATGTATCGTTTGATGGATCGTGGCACACAAGGGGCCATCATTCACAAATTGGGTGTGCCTTTGTTGTGGAGATATTCACAGGTCTCGTTGTGGACTACAGTTGTCTCTGCAAAAACTGCAGAAAGTGCCATATGTTACTGACTAGAAAACAAAACGGAAAATTAACACAGACCGAGTTTGACAGTGAGATGCGTAAACATGTACCTAATTGTGATAAGAACTATGACGGCACTGCCAAAAATATGGAGGCTAATGCCGCAGTATTGATGTGGGGTCGATCTGAAGAGCTCAAATTCAGGTATACGACCTTGGGTAGTGATGGGGATTCATCAGCCTTCAATAAAATTTGTGCAATGAATAATGGTGCTGGTCCATATCGAAATGTAACCGTGGAAAAGGCTGAGTGTATAAATCACTTCTGCAAGAGACTTGCAACACAGCTCCGGAACTTTCAGAAAACGGCTGTGGAATTGAAAGAGACAAAAGGCAATGTGAAAAAGACCAGACGAATGTCACTGGTGAAAGGAAAAGGTAAATTAACTGATGTCACCATTCAAAAGTTAGCAAGTTACTTCACCAAAGCCATCCGGGATAAAATCAACACAGACTGGAAACGAATGAGGGATGCCTGTCTGTCCGGACTGTTTCATACAACATCGACTGATGAGAAGCCAATGCACGTGCACTGCCCTAAAGGGAAAGAGTCTTGGTGTTTTTACCAGCAAGATATTGCAAATGAAAAGACCCCAAGATCACACAAGACGATGAGGGTACATTTCCAGCTACCCAGTGTCCACATGACTGAAGTCCTGAAGATATACTATAATCTTGTATCAGAGGACAACATGACTAAGTGTCTGAAGGGCAAGACTCAAAATCCAAACGAGTCTTTACACCAACGAGTTTGGAAACTCGCCCCCAAACACCAGTTTGTCAGTCGTGTAATGGTAGAATTTGCCATGGCAATGACAGCTGTCAACTATAACGCTGGGTATGTGATGGGATCACTGAACAACCTCCTCGGTCTACTACAAAGTGACGTACGGGACTGGTACTTGAAGAAAAAGGACAAGGATATGCAGAAACCAACGAGACCCACAACCAAACCAAGAAAGGCCCCTGAGGGAGCTGACCCCGGCTATGGCGCAGGTGCCTACTAGTGCCACTCCAGTGCCACCTTGAGGACCCATATTTCTGACCAATTATATTAGGTTAGTATGTTTTAGTGTTATATTGTGATATTACTTCATATATATTTGTACATATAAAACTGGCGGCAAATATATATATATATATATATATATATATATATATATATATATATATATATATATATATATATATATATATATATATATATATATATATATATATATATATATATATACATATATATATATATATATATATATATATATATATATATATATATATAATATATATATATATATATATATATATATATATATATATATATATATATATATATATATTATTATTTTTTTTTATTTTTTATATATTTTTTTTTTATTTATCAGGCGATCTGGATGGAACTTGCACACCTTACTGAACCCATGCCTATCTACAAGGGTGCAAATTTTGAATGATATCGGTCAACATCAACCTCAGCTAAAGGTGGCTGAACTTTAACCTCCGTTTGTGCAGGTAAATATTTTACAATTTTATCTGATTTCACAGACTTTATTTATTATTCAATTTACATGAATCTTGCACATTATATGTAAAGTTTATGCCTCTAAAACATTGTGGTGGCTTTTCTTTCTACGTAGATTTATTGATTTTATAAATATTTTTAAATATCATATTAGTGCATAGGATTTTTGGGAAATTTACAAAATCTGTATTATTGCACTAAATACATCTGGGATAAAAATCCACCACACAAATCTTTATTATATAGTAAGGTCATAGCTAAGTGTCATAGAACTGATTTCGGTTCACAATTGTGGGCTGTGAAATGATTTGAACATTGTTGAAAAATTGTCTAAAAAAACTTTTTTATTTTTTTTCTCCCTCTCTATTTAGGCTGCGATGCTGAAACTTGGCCCAGTTGCAGCACCTTTCACATGTATCAGGATAATAAATTTTCAATGCCCTACAACAACTTTCAATTTCCATCTAGATGACCCCTTTGAGTGTGTGTGGCCACCTTTTATTGACTGCACTCACCATACCAGCTTAGTGGTTCGCTATGGTGAACACAAATGTAGATACTTATATATAACGTGTGTATAGTGTGAGATAACAGCGAGAGTAGGAGGTTGGGAGCCGGCATTTTGGTGAGGGAGGAGCGTCGTCTGCAGGACTTATCATGTTGTTTACTGATGACCACGATGGTCTTTGGGCACCATATCAGTTTACTTGTACACGTATGGTGAATAAAACAGGTAGATATTTATATATAATATGTGTATATAGCGTAATAACAAAACAAACAGAATTGTTGTAGGAGAAATATTAGTGCGTCTGGCCTTGAGGGGCGGCCGCCATCAGCTGACTGTGTGAGTAGCTACGTCTTTATGCCTTTACTCACCATACAAGCTTAAATGTACAATTATGGTGAACAAAACATGTAAATACTTATATATAACGTCTGTATATAAAAGCAAAAACAGTATGGTGGGTGGAGAATGGTGGCAAGTTAGGTGAGGTGAGGTGAGGAAGGGAGTGGCAGCCAGTGGCAGCCAGTCACTGCCTGCCACTGCCACTCAGCATACCAACTTAGTGGTTCGTCATGGTTAACAAAACATGCAGATATTTATATATAACCTGTGTATAAAGTGTAATAACCGACAAAGTATTTGTTCAGTTTGATGAGCATAATTGAATCAACAATATGCACACCATATTTTTGAGTACAGCGATGATTCACTCATTTTATTATATAAATATATCAAACTACACACTATTGAATAATATTACATCAAAAAACTATGAAAAATCAATCAGAGACATTGAAATAATTAGGTAATTATCTCTTCGTGGAAACTCTGGCCTGACAGCTGGCGAGCAACAGACCGCCTGGGATGCATGCTCAGTCAGCGCCTGATTTTTGCCAGAATTCCCCGCCCTATAGCGGGCAATATATGCCACTTACGATTTTTTTATTATTTTTCCCGTGATCAGTGAACACAAATTAACAGGTTAGGAAGAAAAAATAATTTTTTTCTTCTTCCTTTCTTTTTGGTATGCGCCTGTGGGTGTCAAATGGTATATAGCTATGCGCCATTTAAGGGTTAAAGTACTCCAAAAACTTCTATATTCGCTTTCAACTGTGTTTCTTGGTTTGAATCTATTGAACATTCACCCTCTGATCCATTCATAAGTAGGGACCCCCAAATTGATACCGTAGTACTCTGGTTACACCCCCGGCCCAAATTGTGAATTTTGCTCATGCTATTAAATACTCCAAAAACGTTTATATGCCTTTCACCAGTGTATTTTTTGGTTTTCATCTATTGAACATTCATCCTCTGTACCTTTCATAAGTAGGGACCCCCTTCTTGATGCCTTAGACTCATCATAAACGCAAAGCGACAAATCGTAAAAAAAACAGGTTAGGATAGGGCACCAGTTCCTCAGGTACACCCTGGGTGGTGGGCCCCGGGAACCCCTGGGGGGGAACGGACCACCCCACCCCGCCAGCCAGCCAGGTGCGTGCTGACCGTGCCCTAACCTAACCACCTAAAATAAGTTTATGGTCGAATCCGCCCCCGAGACCCAAGTCGGCATGGAAGTGCCCAACCGTTTCTGAAAAATTTATTCCCCAAGTGTCTCCTTTTACACTACTGATATGAGCTTCAGGGGACAGGTCTGGCGTGATATCAGCCCCCAGGTCTTTCTCTCTCTCTCAGACTCTTGAAGTATTTCATCTCCCAAATGATACCTTGTATCTGGTCCCCTGCTCCCTACACCTATCTTCATTACATTACATTTGCTTGGGTTAAACTCTAACAACCATTTGTTCGACCATACCTGCAGCTTGTCCAGGTCTTCTTGAAGTCTCAGGCTGTCCTCTGTCTTAATCCTTCTCATAATTTTGGTGTCGTCAGCAAACATTGAGAGGAATGAGTCAATGTCCTCTGGGAATCGTTTACGTATATCAAACAGGATAGGTCCGAGTACAGAGCCCTGTAGAACTCCACTGGTGACTTCACGCTAATCTGAGGTCTCACCCCTCACTGTAACTCTCTGCTTCCTATTGCTTAGGTACTCCTTTATCCAATGCAGCGCTCTACCAGTTACTCCTGCCTGTTTCTCCAGCTTATGCATCAGTCTTTATGGGGTACTGTGTCAAAGGCTTCCGACAATCCAAAAAAAAAAAAATGCAGTCCGCCCATCCTTCTCTTTCTTGCTTAATCTTTGTCACCTGATCATAGAATTCCAGTAAGCCTGTAAGGCAAGATGTACCCTCCCTGAACCCATGTTGATGGGTTGTCACGAAGTCCCTTTTCTCCAGATGTGTTAGTAGGTTTTTCTCACGATCTTCTCCATCACCTTGCATGGTATACAGGTTAAGGACACTGGCCCTTAGTGGTTTAGTGGGCCCTTAGTGGCCCACTGGCACTTGTTTAGTACCTCTTGTCTGTCACCCTTTTTGTACATTTTGACTACATTAGCAGTCTTCCATATTTCTGGTAGGTCTCCAACTATACACTATGGAGAGTGGCAAGCAGAGGGCTCTTGCACACTCTTTCAATACCCATGGGGAGATTCCGTCCATGCCAACTGCCTCTCTTGCGTCCAGATCGAACAGGTCGCTCTTAGCCTGAACTCTAGTAATTTTGAACCCTTCCAAGGCATGTGTGTATGTGTGTTTGTGTTTGTGTGTGTGTGTGTGTGTGTGTGTGTGTGTGTGTGTGTGTGTGTACTCACCTATTTGTACTCAGCTATTTGTGTCTGCAGGATGGAGCGTTGACTCTTGGATCCCGCCTTTCGAGCCATCGGTTGTTTACAGCAATGACTCCGGTCCTATTTCCCTCTCATATCTAGTTATAAAATAATGAATACAATTTGCTTATACAACCTGCTCCTTAAGTGCATTCCATTTTTCCACTACTCTCACGCTAAAAGAAAACTTCCTAACATCTTTGTGACTCATCTGAGTTTTACAGCTTCCACCTACGTCCCCTCGTTCTTTTACTATTCCGTGTGAACATTTCGTCTATGTCAATCTCTGTCAATCCCCCTGAGTATTTTGTACTTTCCTATCATATCCCCCCCCCTCTCTCTTTTTTCTTTCTTGTGTCATAAGGCACAGTTCCTTCAGGCGCTCTTCATACCCCATTCCTCGTAACTCTGGGACGATTCTCGTTGCAAACTTCTGAACCTTTTCCAGTTTTCTAATGTGCTTCTTTAGATGGGCCTTCATGATGAGGCGGCATACTCTAAGACTGGCCTCACATAGGCAGTGTAAAGCACCCTAAATGCCTCCTTACTTAGGTTTCTGAATGATGTTCTAACTTTTGCCAGTGTAGAGTACACTGTTGACGTTATCCTATTTATATGTGCCTCAGGAGATAGATTGTGTTACGTCCACGCCCAGGTCTCTTTATCGCGTCGTCACAGGTAGTCAGTTCCTCCTTCATTGTGTACTGTCCCTTTGGTCTCCTTTCACCTAGTCCCAGTTCCATAACTTTACATTTTTTCGTGTTGAACTCTAGTGGCCATTTATCTGACCATCTCTGCAACCTGTTCAAGTCCTCTTAGAGGATCGTACAATCCTCATCTGTCACAACTCTTCTCATCAACTTTGCGTCATCCGCAAATACTGACATGTAGGACTCTACTCCTGTAAACATGTCATTAACGTATATTAGAAACTAGCAGTACACGGCCACAGCAACCTTTCCTTGTCCCCTAGTCCTCCCTACCATTCCCCCTTCCCCCATCCCCTCTTCCTCCCAACCATTCCCCACTCCTCCATACTCTCGCCCTCCCAACCAATCCCATTACCCCTTCCTTTTGTCCTCCCCACCATTCCCCACTCCACCGTCCCCTCGTCCTCCGCACGATTACCCACTCCACCGTCCCCTCGTCCTCCCCACCATGCTATCCCCTTGCCCTCACTACCATTCCCCCCTCCCCTATCCCCTCTTCCTCCCCACCATCCCCAGCTCCCCCTGTCCTCTTGTCCTCCCCACCATTCTCCATTCCCTCGTTCCCTCGTCCACACCATCCCCAACTCCCCTATCCCCTCGTCCTCCCCAGCATTACCTCCCACCTCAATCCCCTCATTTATTCCACTCCCTTCCCCTCGTCCTCCCCACTCCCTTGTCCGATGCATTCCCAAATAATCTGATCTGATTTTCTTATCATCAGAAAATTGGGAACATCAAATGATCTGATGTTACCATCACTGAAAAATATGAAGAACAGTTAAAAAACGAAATAAAAACCAATGAAAAAAATTAACTATACTCACGAAATGAACGGTATGGTAAAACAACACAGCTCAACTCCAATGCAATGTCACATAAAATAATTAAATCAAAATGAAAATAAATTGAAATCTATGAAAATTCAATTTATCAATGCAATGAGAAACATTGAAATGGAATTATAACATATTTAGTATTGTGAATGATGCTCTTACGTGCAACAGATGGCGTTGTTTTTTCAAAAAAGCATGTTTTAACCTGTCAAAGATGTGGCATCAATATAGGTATATAAAGACACGTGCATATTCGAATAGAACGTTGTGTCAAAATTTCAAGCAGTCGGTGAAGAACTTTAGATTACAGTGTGTTGCTCTTACATCCAACAGATGGCGCTGTTTATTTAAAAAAAAGCATGTTTTTTTCCTGTCACAGGTGAAGCATGTATATTGTATGTATATAAAAACTCTCGCCTTTTCGAATGCAACGTTGTGTCAAAATTTCAAAGCAATTGGTAAAGAGGCTTCGAAGATTTCCTTCAAATGAAAAACACAATTTCACAAAAAAAGCATGTTTTTTTCCGTTACAGACGTGACATCTATATAGTTTGTACATACAAACCTGCTCGGATGCGAATGGAAAGTTGTGTGAAAATTTTAAAGCAATCAGTGAAGAACTTTCGGAGATTAGCGATTTTGAACAGACGAACATTTCCATTTTTATTTATATAAAAGGTACTCCACTCGTCACTCTTCACCAGTCCGACTTCTCTCCCCTTACCGTAACTCTTTGACGTCTTCCTGTTAGATAGTTCCTTATCCATGTTAGGGCTTTTCCTCCCATCCCCGCCTGCCTCTCAAGTCTGAATAGCAGTCTCATGTGCGGTACTGTATCAAAGGCTTTTTGGCAGTCCAGAAATATGCAGTCTGCCCAACCTTCTCAGTCCTGACGTATCCTCGTTATTTTATCATAGAATTCCAAAAAGTTTGTTAGGAAAGATTTCCCTTTCCAGAACCCATATTGTTGTTTGTTCACAAACCTAACGTTCTCCAAGTGTGCAACCAGTCGTAGCCTAATTATTCTCTTAAGTATTTTACAGGGGGATGCTTGTCATTGATACAGGTCTATAGTTAAGTGCCTCCTCCCTATCACCTTTCTTGTAATCGGTACAACATTTGCCCTCTTCCAGCAATAGGGCAATTCTCCCGACATAAGTGACTCATTAAAGATCCTTGCCAGAGGCACGCTGAGGGCCTGCGCTGCTTCTTTTAGTATCCATAGTGATATTTAGTCTGGTCCAACCGCTTTAGTTGCATCTAGAGTTGTCAACTGTTTCATTACCTCCTCTGCTGTCACCTCTATATCTGATAGTCTTTCATCTAGGGTAATCTCTTCTAACAGTGGGAGCTGCTCAGGCTCGGTTGTAAACACTCCATGGAAACTAGCATTCAGTGCCTCGCAGATTTCCTTCTCACTTTCTGTACATGCTCCCTCTGTTTTCCTTAGTCTTGTCACTTGGTCGTTCACCGACATTTTTCTTCTTATATGGCTGTGTAGTAATTTAGGTTGCTTTTTCACATTAATCGAAATATCGTTTTCATAGTTTCTTTCCGATACTCGTTTTATGTTAATGAAATAGTTCCTAGCTCTGGATTATCTGATCCTGTTGTCCTCTGTCCTTTGTCTTCTGTACTTCCTCCACATCTGCCTGCTGGCCATTTTTGCTTCCTGACACTGTCTATTAAACCATGGATTATTATGTTCCCTCTTACTTTTTTCCTTTACTGTTGATATAAATCTCACTTCAACCCCCTGGCACTTCCGTATGACTAGGTCTATCATATCATGGACTGTTTTTCCTCTAATTTCTTCCTCCCACTGCCAGATAGTCCCTTATCCTCCTGTAGTCCCCTTTCCTGTAGTCAGCTCTCCTTTCCCCAGACCTTTTGTCCCTTGGTCACACGTTTGAATTCCATCATGTAGTAAAAGACTAGGACACAATGGTCGCTGGCCCCCTAAAGGTATTTCATGTTCCAAATTCTCGATGTCTTCTACGTTCTGGTTGAAAATCAGGTCTAATAGGCTCGGTGCATCTCCTCCTCTTTCCCTTGAGTCTTTCTTCACATGTTGTGTTTGGAAATTCCTGTCTATAACATCTACTAACTTTGCTCCCCACGTTTCGTCTCCTCTATGGGGATTCCTTGATTCCCAATTTATCTCTCCATGATTTAGGTCCCCCATGACCAGCAGCTTCGCTCTCATTCTGTGAGCTATTGTTGCTGCCTTCTGCAGTTGATCTATGCATGCCTTGTTGTTGTCATCATACTCCTGCCTTGGTCTTTTACTGTTTGGTGGGGGATTGTAGATTACCAAGATCACAATCTTCCTCCTATCTGCTGTCAGAGTTCCATGTATAGAGCTTGTGCTCCCATTGGTACCCTAATTCCCCCAGGTCTTCAAACTTCCATTTCTGCTTTAATAGGAGTGCCACTCCCCCTCCCCTGTCTCTGTGTCCTCTGTTTTCTTACCACCTGGTACCCCTCTGGAAAGATTACATCCGAGATAATGTCATTTAATTTAGTTTCCACTATTGCAATTATGTCAGGATCTGCCTCACTAACTCTTTCTTTTATCTCTTTTGCTTTATTAGATACACCATCAGCATTGGTGTACCAAACCTTGAGATTCTTCTTGGAAACTCTGGCACCAGAGTTCACCTTATCTCTGGGGGTCTGTGGGCCTGGGGAGTGACTGGGGGTGAATGGGGGCTGGGAGGATGCACGGGGTGTCTGGGGGATGAATGGGATCTGGAGGGGTGCTTTTGGAACGAATGGGGCTGGGCATCTAGGAAGGTAGGTAGGAAGGTCTGGGGTAGGGCCTGGGTAGGTAGGTCTGGAGTAGGATGGGTATATTGGGTCTGAAGATTAGGGAGGGTCTGATAGACTTAGGGGGGTTGAGAGGTAGCATGAGGTTGAGAGTCAAATAGAGGTTGAGAAGTTGGGGGGGGGGAGAAAGATAGAGGGGGTGCTAGGAAGAGGGGAGGATGGAGCATGGATAGTGAGAGTGGGAGAGAGGTTGTATTAGTCAGGGGGGGGGGACTCAGGGGTAGGTGTGGGCATTAGGGCAGAAGGGAGGAAGACGGAAATGGAGGAGGAGGTGGGGGTGTCCCCCACCTCTGTGTTTGTGTGTGTGTGAGGGAAACATAATCAGTTGTTTGACAGTTGAGAGGCAGGCCGAAAGAATAGATCCCAAACCCCTCATCCACAGTTTATATAATATCATATCATAGCTACTAATGCATTCCATTCAACAATAGTATAGTAATCTTAAGTATAGACAGGAGGCAAGGGCTTACCTCACTCGTGAGCTCACTTGGGAACTGGATTAGCTGCAATAATCCCCTAGATTTCCACACTCCTCCCCGCCCCCACTGAAAACAGAAGGCATACAAACTCAAGCACATAAAAACGCACGCACTCGCAATCACACACACGCACAGTCACATACTCGCACTTGTGTAAGGAATCGTTCAGGACCCTGTATACCACTTATGTCAGACAAATCCTGGAATATGCAGCTTCAGCCTGGAATCCATACCTAGTTAAACACAAGACAAAGTTAGAGAGGATTCAGCAGTTTGCCACCAGACTCGTCCCGGAACTGAGAGGTGTGAGCTACTTGAAAACGCTAAAGGAACTGAACCTCACATCCCTGGAAAACAGAAGAGTAAGGGGAGACATGATAACCACCTACAAAATTCTCAGGGGAATTAACAGGGTGGACAAATACAAACTCTTTAGCATGGGTGGAATACGAACAAGGGGACACAGGTGGAAACTTAGTACCCAGATAAGCCACAGAGACATTAGAAAGAATTTTTTCAGTGTCAGGGTAGTTAACAAATGGAATGCATTAAGTAGTGTTATGGTGGAGGCTGACTCCATACACAGTTTAAAATGTAGATATGATAGAGCCCAATAAGCTCAGGAATCTGTACACCAGTTGATTGGCAGTGGAGAGGCGGGACCAAAGAGCCAAAGCTCAACCCCCGCAAACACAACAAGGTGAGTACAAATAGGTGAGTACACACACCCAGCCGTCTGAGTGTGTTTGTGTGAGTCTGGGCCGTGAGCCTTGAGCCGTGAGAGACACACATGTGTCAGTAGACCGTTCGCGAATAACATCAATTATCTCGTAACATTGAAGTGTTAGCGAGACATGAAACATAGTTTTTTGTCACAGGAGTGTATACAAATGCAGTGATCAAGTGTATAGTGAGCTCCTACAGCGGTAGATCAATTAAGAAAACAAAATAAGATTGAGTGGCAAGATCAGTGCCATACTGTGGGACAGTTTAGCCAGGAGCTAAGAATTACCTTGCCGAGTATTGTGTTGTGAAGCGGATTTATAGCATACATAGCGATCGATCCCCAAAGTGTGTGCACCGTTTAGAAGCGTATACTATGTTACACATATTGATTGACGATCAGTGAGGAACATAGGAACGAATAGTATACCAGGAACACGTGGAGAAAGCATTGATGAAAGAGCACCAGGAGAGGACAGGCGACCCAACCCCATTATATGAACATCACCTTAGTATGTGCTTGCCCGGGGTGAGCTGATTGTGGGTACTATCTCTAGGTCATCAAATAAGGTGTTCAGAGTGACTTAACATAATTTAAAATATATCTGAGATATTTAAACCTTCAATTCTGGGTGGTTCATTCCTGGTTCAGGTTCTTGACACCTATATGTGACACTGGTCCTGGTGACCGGCAATACCCCCTCTCACCCACCCATCCCACCAACGTCCCACGCCTCACACTCTCCTAAAACACCCCTTCCCCCTACCCCTATGCAAATCCCCCCCCCCTCCCCCCGCACGCGCGCACACCCACTCATGTATGCACACACGCACGCACCCCCTCCACATACACAAACACACACACAAACACACAAACACACACACACACACACACACACACACACACACACACACACACACACACACACACACACACACACACACACACACACATTCAAATGTGTGTGTGTGTGTGTGGGAGGGGGGGGGATTTGCATAGGGGTAGGGGGAAGGGGTGTTTTAGGAGAGTGTGAGGCGTGGGACGTTGGTGGGATGGGTGGGTGAGAGGGGGTATTGCCGGTCACTCTGAACACACACACACATTCAAATGGTTGACAAATGGAATGCATTAGGGGGTGATGTGGTGGAGGCTGACTCCATACACAGTTTCAAGTGTAGATATGACAGAGCCCGATAGGCTCAGGAATCTGTACACCTGTTGATTGACGGTTGAGAGGCGGGACCAAAGAGCCAGAGCTCAACCCCCGCAAACACAACTAGGTGAGTACAACTAGGTGAGTACACACACACACACAGGAATCTGTACACCAGTTGATTGACAGTTGAGAGGCGGGACCAAAGAGCCAAAGCTCAACTCCCGCAAGCACAAATAGGTGAGTACAGCCGGGAGACGGTAGGAGACACACACAATTAGTGAGGTCCGCGGAAATTCGTCAATTTCTCGGGACATTGAAGGAGTATAGAGGCTAGATCATAGTATTTGGCCTCTCGCAGTGTGTAGCTAGCAGGGTGCGACATAGCATAGTCATATCGCTAGCGATAGTGCGAAGATTTGGCGAAGAAACCAAAGTGGAGCTAGTGGCATCACCGGTGCATGTAAGTGTGCGACCTGACTGGGTGGGACGCTCCGCCGTGGAACTACCTGATTGTGCTGTTGAGTGGTGACTGTGATCAGTGGTACAGTGAATTAGTGAACTGTCACACAACGATACAGTGACTGACTCCAGAGCTTTGTGTAGACAGAGAAGAACCGACCTCATCAATCTACCAGCACTTAGTGAATCACCTAGTGGGAGACAACGGCGGATAACCATCGTCATCATACATCGTCCTTACTCATCTGGTTGTGTGAGCGGGAGGAGACTGTATGTTCCCCCTCTCTGGTCAATTAATCAGGTGTACAGATTGAGGTAAAATATTATCAAATTCTTGTTCAGGATATCATATATATTTAAAAATCTCAGGGTGGCTCATTTAGGCAGAGGTAACGCATAAGGGATATCTTGACACATACATGCACGCCCGCCCACGTACGTATACATGCACACAAGTGTGCACACGCTAAAACAGACACACACACACACACACTCACACACGCACACACACACACACACACACACACACACACACACACACACACACACACACACACACACACACACACACACACACACACACACACACACACACAATCGTTCACTCAGGGGAAAAGGCATTAACACCTTTGATCAGGACTTTACTATCCCCCCCCTCTTGACCCCCCCCATCTGACCTGACCTGGTCGCCATCTCCGCCCCCCCACCCCCAGTCCCCCGCATCGCCCATACACACACTCTTCCCCTCCCCACTCTCTCCCCCTCTCCCACTCCCTCTCTCTGCCACTCTCTATCTCTCCCACTCTCTATCTCTCCCACTCTCTATCTCTCCCACACTCTATCTCTCTCACTCTCTATCTCTCCCACTCTCCCACTCTCTCTCTCTCTATCTCTCTCTCTCTCTCTCTCTCTCTCTCTCTCTCTCTCTCTCTCTCTCTCTCTCTCTCTCTCTCTCTCTCTCTCTCTCTCTCTCTCTCTCTCTCTCTCTCTCTCTCTCTCTCTCTCTCTCTCTCTCTCTCTCTCCCCCCCCTCTCCCTCCCTCCCTCTCTGCCCACACACACACACACACACACCTCCCCACTCTCTCCCTCACCCGATCTCTCCCTCACCCGCTCTCTCCCTCTCCATCTCTCTCCCTTTCCTCTCTCTCCCTCCCGTCTCTCTCTCCATCTCCTCCCACCCACCCATTTATCTCTCCCTTTATCACTCCCTTTCTCTCTCTCTCTCTCTCTTCCTCTTTCTCTCCCTCCTCCATTCCGCTCTGCCCTCCTGACAAACCCTATCATGGCACAACTATAGGAACAGGGTCAAGCATGGCAGCCAGAGGTACCAGGGAAACAGGGAAGAGCCAAGGTGACGAAATGAAGGAAATATTCGCCCAGTTTCTGGAGGACATCAAGAGTGAGATGCAAGAAATGATGCAGGAAATGAAGAACGAAATAAGCAACCTGAAAAGAGAGCTGACAGCAGCAAAGGAGGAGATTAGAGCCCTCAAAGAGAATGGTATCGAGGCTGAGAATCAGAAAACCATCCAGGGAGAAGGTGGTAATAGTTTTTTGGATGAGAATGCCACAATAAAAGCAACATTTGCGGAAATACTAAAAAAAAATAACTCTGAAGTAATGACTGCAGTGATGGAGGTGGCCATGAAAGCAGCCACCTCACAGGAGGCGGCACGCTCCACTAGCCAACTGCTGGAAAGGAACAGATCAGTGGTTGCTGTGGGTATTAAAGAGCAGGAAGGCTCTAATAGGACAGAGTGGAATGACAAGGACAAAGCTGCAGTGAATGAAGTACTAAAGGCACTAGACATGGAAGGGGCTGAGCATAGCATTGAGAAGGTTTTCAGGCTAGGCTGGTACAAGAAAGACCGAGACCGAATGATAAAGATAGTGTTTGCAAACGAGAGCACAAAGGAGAAGATCCTATCAAGGAAGAGCTCCCTGAAAAACGTGGGAAAATTAAAAAATGTATTCCTCCAGAGAGACATGACAAGGGAGGAGAGAGCCGTGGTGGCAGAAGCAAGGAAGAGGCGCAGGGCGAGAGGGGAAAACCAGGAAGTCACAGCTCCCAACACAACACCCCCAGAGGCGAGGGGGAACCCACAACCAGCTACCCAGTAGCACCAGAAGGGAGGACAACCCCGCCTCCCTTCTCTGCATAGAAAACCCCCCTACCCCAAACCCTCCCTGCCCCCACTCAAATGTTCAGCCAAATCTCCCTCCCCCCCACACCCAATCCCCACCCTTCTACCCCTCCCCTCCTCCCGAGTCCTCCCTCCCCCCCTTTCCTTCCCGTCCTCCCTCCCCTTTCACCCCATACCCTCCCTGTCCCTCCCCCTTCACTGGATCCCCCGCCCCTCATCCCAGTATCCTCTGAGACCCTGTTATCCACCTCACAGGTCCTCACACCCATGGAACAGCCTCCCTCACCAGCAAAACACTCACCAAGTAGGAGATTTGAGAAGGGACAGAAGAAAGTGAGCCTCAAAGCGATGTACACTAACATAGATGGAATTACAAATAAAGCAAATGAGCTTGGAGAACTGGTACTAGAGGAAAACCCAGACATAATAGCCCTCACAGAAACAAAGATCACGAAAACGATAACAAACACAGTGTTCCCACAGGACTATTATGTTATGAGGATAGAGAGGGAAGGAAGAGGTGGGGGTGGTGTAGCTCTGCTGGTAAGAAAAGGCTGGGATTTTGAGGAGATGGATATTCAGGGCTGTGAAGGTTTCAGTGACTACATAGCAGGTACTGTAACAAATGGAGGGAAAAAAAATTATAGTCGTAGTCATATATAATCCACCACCAAATGACAGAAGACCTAGACAGGAATATGATAGAAACAACATGGCCACCATTAATATAATAGAAAGAGCAGCTTCTGTTGCTAGCAGGAATGGATCTGGACTACTAATCATGAGTGACATCAACCATGGGAAGATAGATTGGAAGAACAGAGACCCGCATGGAGGACCAGAAACATGGAGAGCTAAGCTGCTGGACGTGGCAACAAGAAACTTTATAAGCCAGCACATCAAAGAACCAACAAGAATGAGAGGAGAAGATGAACCAGCAATGCTTGATTTGATATTTACCCTAAATGAGTGGGATATAAGGGAAGTTAAGATGGAAGCACCCTTGGGAATGAGTGACCACAGTGTATTGAACTTTGAGTACCTGGTAGAGCTAGGACTTATCTCCCCCAAAAAAGAACTAGGAATCAAAAGGCTGGCATACCGAAAGGGGAATTATGAACAGATGAGAAGTTTCCTAAGTGAAAATAGCGGGTAAGTTCGTTCCCGATGTTTCGCCGGTCCTTCCCCTCCGTGATACTCTTGTGGCGGACCCGTTGCAGGTCGCTTCCGAACTGGGTTCCCACTTTTCTTCTGTTAGCTCTGGTCTTCATCTTCCCCAATCTTTCCTTCTTCGTAAACCTGTCCTTGAGTCTCGTCCTTTAGATTTCTGCACTCATCTTCAGCTTCCCTATAATGATCCCTTCTCTCTCTCTGAACTTCGTTCTGCCCTGGCCCTCTGCGGTTCAACGGCGGCGGGCTCCGATGGTATTCATTATGAGATGCTTCGCCATCTCCCTCCGAGCACGTCTCAGTATTTACTGAGTCTGTATAATCGGATCTGGGAGTCGTCGTCAGTCCCTGAGGACTGGCTCGATGCCGTTGTCCTCCCTGTTCGCATACCGGGGTCTCTGGGTACTTCCCCTAAGGACTTTCGCCCTATTGCTTTCACAAGTTGTGTCTGCAAACTCTTTGAACGTATGGTTAACGTTCGTCTGATGTGGTTCCTGGAACACCATCACCTCCTTTCCCCTTCTCAATTTGGTTTCCGCAAGTGCCGCAGCACGACAGATGTCCTGGTGAACTTGGAGGTCTATATTCGTACTGCTTTTGCTGCGAAGACCTGCGTTGTTGCCGTCCTTTTTGACCTAGAAAAGGCTTACGACACCACTTGGCGTTATCATATCCTATCTCAACTTCATTCTTTTGGCCTTCGTGGTCATCTCCCTCTCTTTCTCCGCAGCTTCCTCTCTCGTCGTTCCTTTCGGGTGCGCCTTGGTACCGCTCTCTCTCCCTCTTTTCAGCAATACGAAGGTGTGCCCCAGGGTAGTGTTCTGAGCACTACTCTTTTTCTGGTTGCCCTCAATGGTCTTCTTTCCTCTCTTCCTTCTGGTGTCTTCTCCGCTCTCTATGTCGATGATCTTACCCTTTGTTGTCAGGGTGATGATTCGCCTCTCCTTCAACGCCGGCTTCAACTTGCAATTGATGCCGTGTCGTCTTGGGCCACAGGTCATGGCTTCAAGTTCTCTACTTCTAAGACTTGTGCCATGACTTTTACGCGGAAATGGGTTGTTCTTCGTCCCTCTTTGTCACTTTATGGTCATCCCCTTGAATACAAAGATTCCGCAAAGCTTTTGGGGTTATTCCTTGACACTCGTTTGTCTTGGTCTCACCATATCTCTTACCTCCGAGGTTGAGTGATCTAAGGCCCTTACCCTCCTTCGGGTCTTGTCCCATACTTCTTGGGGGGCAGATAGGCGCACTCTCCTTGCTCTCTCTCGTCCTCTCTCGTCCTGTCTAAGCTCGATTATGGTTGCCCTGCTTACTCGTCTGCTTCTCCTTCTACTCTTCGCCGTCTTGATGCTTTGCACCATACTGGGTTGCGCCTCAGTTCTGGTGCCTTTCGTTCGACTCCCATCCTTAGCTTGTATGTTGACACTGGCTTCCTGTCTCTCCAGGACCGCCGTGATCGCTACTGTCTTCGCTATCTTGCACGGTCCTTGCAACATCCTTCCTCTCGCCTCTGTCGTGCTTTAACTTTTACCCCTCCTGCGGTTCCTGTTCCTCTTCACCACCTCCCTCTTTCTGTCCGGTTATCTCGCGTACAGGATTCTCTCTCCGTTCGTATTTCTGATGTTTCTCCTCGTGTTGTTCCTTCTTTGCCCCCGTGGAGGGTCCCTCTTCCGCGGTTTTGTACTTCCTTGACCCGTATCACTAAAGCTTTTACCCCTCCTACGGTTCTAAAACGCCTTTTCTTCGAGCACTTTTCTTCTCACTCCCGCTCCGTTTCTGTCTTCACCAATGGGTCTAAGTCAGCGGACGGTGTTGGCTACTCTGTTGTTTTTCCTGACCGCACTGATATGTGTCGCTTGCCTCCGGAGACTAGTATCTTTACAGCGGAACTTTATGCTATTTTCTATGCTCTTCGTCTCCTGCTTTCTCGTTGTCAGTCTTCCTTTGTGGTTGTTGTTGACTCTCGTAGTGCCCTCATGGCTCTCGGGTCCTTTAATCCGGTTCATCCAGTAGTTGTCGAGATCCAGCATTGGCTGTTTCTCGTTCACAGTAAATTTTAGTCGGTTGAGTTTTGTTGGGTTCCCAGCCATATTGGTGTGTCTTTAAATGAGCGTGCGGATGCTGCCGCTAAGGAAGCTGTCCGCTCTTGTCCCATCTCTCGTAAAGGCATTCCGTATTCCGACTTTTACCCGGTTATCCATTCCTCAGTCCTTACCCGTTGGCAGGCTTCTTGGTTGTCTGTTACTGGTAACAAGCTACGTACTCTTAAATGTTGTGTTTCCTCGTGGCCGTCCTCCTTCCACCGTAACCGGCGGTGGGAAACAGCTCTGGCGAGGTTGCGTATTGGCCATACTCGCTTAACCCATGGTCACTTGATGGAACGCCGCCCTGCTCCTTATTGTCCTAGTTGCATTGTCCCTCTTACGGTCGTGCATGTCCTTCTTGAATGTCCTGACTTCCAGGACGAGCGTGTGTCTTGCTTTCCGACCGCCCCTCGCGGTCACCTGTCCCTCGATAGAATTCTTGGTGACTCGGATACTTTTGATATCGTTCGCCTTATGCGTTTTTGTTCTCGTATTGGCATCCTTGGTGATATTTAGCGCCCTCTGATTATTTTGCGTATATGATGGTGCTACATAGCCTTCCCGGTTTGGTGCCTTCTTTTGATAATTACTTACTTCCTAAGTGAAATACCTTGGGACACAGACCTCAGAGATAAGTCTGTACAGGGTATGATGGACTATGTTACCCAAAAGTGTCAGGAGGCAGTAAACAGGTTCATCCCGGCCCAAAGGGAAAAATCCGAGAAGCAACAGAAGAATCCATGGTATAATAGGGCATGTATGGAAGCGAAGAAACTGAACAAAAGGGCGTGGAGGAACTTCCAGAATAACAGAACACCAGAAAGCAGAGAGAGATACCAGAGAACCAGGAATGAGTACGTCAGGGTGAGAAGAGAAGCAGAGAAAAGTTTTGAAAATGATATAGCAAACAAAGCCAAGACCGAACCAAAGCTACGCCACAGTCACATCTGAAGGAAACCAACAGTGAAAGAACAGGTATTGAAACTTCGAACAGGCGAGGACAGGTATACAGAGAATGACAGAGAGGTGTGTGAAGAACTCAACAAGAGGTTCCAGGAGGTCTTCACAATAGAACAAGGTGAGGTCACTGTGCTAGGAGGTAAACCAGGCGGCCTTGGAAGAGTTCGAAATTACGAGAGAGGAGGTCAAGAGACACCTGCTGGATCTGGATGTTAGAAAGGCTGTTGGTCCAGACGGGATCTCGCCATGGGTACTGAAAGAGTGTGCAGAGGCACTTTGCTTGCCACTTTCCATAGTGTATAGTAAGTCACTGGAGACGGGAGACCTACCAGAAATATGGAAGACGGCGAATGTGGTCCCAATATACAAAAAGGGCGACAGGCAAGAGGCACTGAACTAAAGGCCAGTGTCCTTGACTTGTATACCATGCAAGGTGATGGAGAAGATCGTGAGAAAAAACCTGGTAACCCATCTGGAGAGAAGGAACTTCGTGACAAATCGCCAACATGGGTTCAGGGAGGGTAAATCTTGCCTTACAGGCTTGATAGAATTCTACGATCAGGTGACAAAGATTAAGCAAGAAAGAGAGGGCTGGGTGGACTGCATTTTCTTGGATTGTCGGAAAGCCTTTGACACAGTACCGCATAAGAGGCTGGTACATAAGCTGGAGAGACAGGCAGGTGTAGCTGGTAAGGTGCTCCAGTGGATAAGGGAGTATCTAAGCAATAGGAAGCAGAGAGTTACGGTGAGGGGTGAGACCTCCGATTGGCGTGAAGTCACCAGTGGAGTCCCACAGGGCTCTGTACTCGGTCCTATCTTGTTTCTGATATATGTAAATGATCTCCCGGAGGGTATCGATTCATTTCTCTCAATGTTTGCGGACGATGCTAAAATTATGAGAAGGATTAAAACAGAAGAGGACTGTTTGAGGCTTCAAGAAGACCTAGACAAGCTGAAGGAATGGTCGAACAAATGGTTGTTAGAGTTTAACCCAACCAAATGTAATGTAATGAAGATAGGTGTAGGGAGCAGGAGGCCAGATACAAGGTATCATCTGGGAGAGGAAATTCTTCAGGAGTCAGAGAAGGAAAAAGACTTGGGGGTTGATATCACACCAGACCTGTCTCCTGCAGCACATATCAAGCGGATAACATCAGCGGCATATGCCAGGCTGGCCAACATACGAACGGCATTCAGAAACTTGTGTAAAGAATCATTCAGAACTTTGTATACCACATATGTCAGGCCAATCCTGGAGTATGCAGCCCCAGCATGGAGTCCATATCTAGTCAAGGATAAGACTAAACTGGAAAAGGTTCAAAGGTTTGCCACCAGACTAGTACCCGAGCTGAGAGGTATGAGCTACGAGGAGAGACTACGGGAATTAAACCTCACTTCGCTGGAAGACAGAAGAGTTAGGTAGGACATGATCACCACATTCAAGATTCTGAAGGGAATTGATAGGGTAGATAAAGACAGTCTATTTAACAGAAGGGGAACACGCACAAGGGGACACAGGTGGAAACTGAGTGCCCAAATGAGCCACAGAGTTATTAGAAAGAACCTTTTTAGTGTCAGAGTGGTTGACAAATGGAATGCATTAGGGGGTGATGTGGTGGAGGCTGACTCCATACACAGTTTCAAATGTAGATATGACAGAGCCCGATAGGCTCAGGAATCTGTACACCTGTTGATTGACGGTTGAGAGGCGAGACCAAAGAGCCAGAGCTCAACCCCCACAAACACAACTAGGTGAGTACAACTAGGTGAGTACACACGCAGTGGCAGAGATATTAAAGGAGATAGGAATGGAAGGGGCTGAACGAGACATAGAACAGTTTTTCCGGGTTGGCCAGTACAACAGAGACAAAAGGAGATTGATGAAGGTAGTATTCAAGAGCGAGGTCATCAAAGACGACATCCTAGTAAAGAAGAGCAAACTGAAATATGCAAGGAATTACAAAGAGGTATATGTTCAAAGGGACATGACCAGAGACGAGATAGTAAGGGCAGCAGATGCGAGGAAAAGGCGCAAGGAGAGGGAAGGGAGCCAGGGAACCTCAGTCTCCAACCCAGCAATCCCAGAGGGGAGTGGGAAACCCCAATCCAGCAACTCGGGAGCCCCAGGGGGCAATGCAACACCCCAGCCCACCACCCAATAGGGCCCTCCCTCTCCCCCAGCACAAACCCTTCCTTGCCCCTGTACAATGGCCATCATAAAACATAAATCCTCCCCCTCCCCTTACCCCAAGTATCCCCTGCTTTCCCAGCCCCTGGCCTTCTTCCTGCCCAAGCAGGCCTGACCAGGACCAAAGCCCTCTATCTCCCACTCCACCTCCCCCCAAACCCCTGTCAACTACACCGCAGGAGGGCGTGCCCTCTCCCCAAGCAATCCCTGCTCCCTCACCTCCATGACTTCTTCCTGCCCCAAGCAGCCCTGAGGAAGACCTAAGCCCTCCACCCCCCACTCCACCTTCCCCTGAACCCCTGGCAACTACCTCACAGGAGGCGGAGCCTACCCAAGTAGCAATGACCATGGAACAACTTCCTACACTTGTGGGGAGTGAGGGTGTAATTGGACGTAAGAAAGTGAGCTTCAAGGTAATGTATTTTAACATTCATGGGATTACCAATAAAGCAAGTGAACTGGCAGAAAGGGTGCAAGAAGAAAACCCTTATGTAATAGGACTCACGGGAACAAAATTGTCAGGAGTAATAACAGATGCTGTGTTTCCAAAGGACTACTATATAGTAAGGAAAGAGAGGGAAGGGAGAGGAGGTGGAGGAGTGGCCCTGCTGATAAGGAAGGACTGGAGTTTTGATGAGATGGAAATTCCGGGCTGTGACGGATTCAGAGATTACATAACAGGAACTATAACAAGTGGTGGACCTAAGATAATAGTGGCAGTCATTTACAACCCTCCCCTAAATGACAGAAGACCTAGACAGGAGTTTGATAGGAACAACATGGCAACAATTAATATAATAGAGAGAGCAGCTTCAGTTGCCTGCAGGAATGGCTCAAGACTCTTAATCATGGGCGATTTCAACCATGGAAAGATAGACTGGGAGAATGGGGACCCACATGGTGGTGCAGATACGTGGAGAGCTAAACTCTTGGAAGTGGCAACAAGGAACATTCTGAGCCAGCATGTCAAGGAACCCACAAGAGTGAGAGGCAATGATGAACCAGCTATACTCGACTTGATATTCACCCTGAATGAGTCAGAAATAAGGTAAGTCAAAGTTGAAGCCTCCATAGGAATGAGTGACCACAGTGTACTGACTTTTGAGTACTTGGTGGAGGTAGGGATAACCTATCCAAAGATGGGATCGGAGGGAAAAAGAATGAATTACCGAAGTGGAAAATATGACGAGATGAGGAACTTCCTCAGGGGAATACCATGGGAAACAGAACTTAGAGACAAGAATGTGCAGGTCATGATGGATTTTGTCACCCAGAAGTGTCAGGAAGCTGCAGACAGGTTTATCCCCGTCCAAAAGGAGAAAAACGAAAAAAACAGAAAAACCCATGGTTCAACCAGGAATGTAAGGTAGCAAAACAACTGAGTAAAAGAACATGGAGAAACTACAGAAATAACAGAACACCAGAGAGCAGGGAGAGATACCAGTGGGCCAGAAATGAATACCTCAGAGTGAGGAGGGAAGCAGAGAGACAGTTTGAAAATGACATCGCGAGTAAAGCCAAGACCCAACCAAAGCTGCTCCACAGCCACATCAGGAGGAAAACGGCAGTGAAGGAACAAGTGATGAAGCTGTGAAAAGGGAACAACAGATACAATGAAAATGACAAGGGAGGTGTGTGAAGAACTCAACAAGAGATTCCAGGAGGTTTTCACAATAGAACAAGGAGAAGCCCCTGCACTAAATGAGGAGGCGGCAAACCAATCAACCTTGGAGGAATTTAACCTCACCAGTGATGAGGTCATAAGGTGTCTGCTGGATCTGGATGTTACAAAGGCTGTTGGGCCTGACAGAATCTCACCATGGATACTAAAGGAAGGTGCAGAAGTACTAAGTGTGCCACTCTCTATGGTGTATAACAGGACACTGAAAACAGGAGACTTACCAGAAAGTTGGAAGGCAGCTAACTCGGTCCCATTATACAAGAAGGGTGACAGGCAAGAGGCACTGAACTACAGGCCAGTTTCCTTAACTTGTATACCATGCAAGGTGATGGAGAAGATCGTGAGGAAAACGCTCATAGAGCATCTGGAGGGAAATAACTTTGTAACGCACCACCAACATGGGTTCAGGAAGGGTAAATCGTGCCTCACAGGTTTAATAGAATTTTATGACCAGGCAACAAAAATTAGGCAGGAAAGAGAAGGGTGGGCCGACTGCATTTTCCTAGACTGCCAGAAAGCCTTTGACACAGTACCCCATAAAAGGCTGTTAAAAAAGTTGGAGCAACAGGCAGGAGTAAAAGGGAAGGTGCTCCAGTGGATAAGTGAGTAGTTAAGCAGCAGGAAACAGCGAGTAACGGTGAGGGGGGAGACATCAGAGTGGCGAGATGTCACCAGCGGAGTCCCACAGGCTCAGTACTTGGACCCATCCTGTTTCTAATATATGTAAACGATCTTTCGGAGGGTATAGACTCGTTCCTCTCAATGTTTGCTGATGATGCAAAAATTATGAGAAGAATCAAGACGGATGAAGATAGACAGAGACTACAGGTGACCTGGATAAACTGGAGGAATGGTCTAGAAAATGGCTGCTAAGGTTCAACTCAGGAAAGTGTAAGGTGATGAAATTAGGCGAAGGGAGCAGGAGGCTGAACACAAGGAATCATCTGGAAGTGAAATCCTGCAAGAGTCAAATAGAGAGAAAGATTTGGGGGTTGATATCACACTAAATCTGTTCCCAGAAGCCCACATCAAAAGAATATCATTAGCGGCATAAGCTAGACTGGACAACATAAGAACTGCCTTTAGAAACTTGTGTTAGGAATCTTTCAGAACCCTGTATACCACTTACGTAAGACCAATCCTGGAGTATGCAGCTCCAGCCTGGAGTCCATACCTAGTTAAACACAAGACAAAGTTAGAGAAGATTCAGCGGTATGCCACCAGGCTCGTCCCGGAACTGAGAGGAATGAGCTACGAGGAAAGGCTAAAGGAGCTGAACCTCACATCCCTGGAAAACAGAAGAGTAAGGGGAGACATGATAACCACCTACAAAATTCTCAGGGGAATTGACAGGGTGGACAAAGACAAACTCTTCAGCACGGGTGGGACACGAACAAGGGGACACAGGTGGAAACTTAGTACACAGATGATCCACAGAGACATTAGAAAGAATTTTTTCAGTGTCAGAGTAGTTAATAAATGGAATGCACTAGGAAGTGATGTGGTGGAGGCTGACTCCATACATAGTTTCAAATGTAGATATGCTAGAGCCCAGTAGTCTCAGGAATCTGTACACCAGTTGATTGACAGTTGAGAGGCGGGACCAAAGAGCCAAAGATCAACCTCCGCAAGCACAATTAGGCGAGTACAATTAGGTGAGTACACACACACACACACACACACTACGAGGGGGCCTCGTAGCCTGGTGGATAGCGCACAGGACTCGTAATTCTGTGGCGCGGGTTCGATTCCCGCACGATGGAGAAACAAATGGGCAAAGTTTCTTTCACCCAAAGTGCCCCTGTTACCTAGCAGTAAATAGGTACCTGGGAGTTAGTCAGCTGTCACGGGCTGCTTCCTGGGGTGTGTGTGGTGTGGGGAAAAAAAAAAAAAAAAAAAAAAAAAAAGTAGTTAGTAAACAGTTGATTGACAGTTGAGAGGCGGGCCGAAAGAGCAAAGCTCAACCCCCGTAAAAACACAACCAGTAAACACACACACACACACACACACACACACACACACACACACACACACACACACACACACACACACACAAAGCTAACATCAGAACGGCGTTCAGGAACCTGTGTACGGAATCATTCAGAATCTTGTACACCACATATGTAAGACCAATCCTGGAGTATGCGGCCCCAGCATGGAACCCGTACCTTGTCAAGCACAAGACGAAGCTGGAAAAAAGTCCAAAGGTATGCTACTAGACTAGTCCCAGAACTAAGAGGCATGAGTTATGAGGAAAGGCTGCGGGAAATGCACCTCACGACACTGGAAGACAGAAGAGTAAGGGGGGACATGATCACAACCTACAAAATCCTCAGGGGAATCGACCGGGTAAACAAGGACGAACTTTTCAACACTGGTGGGACGCGAACAAGGGGACACAGGTGGAAGCTGAGTACCCAAATGAGCCACAGAGACGTTAGAAAGAACTTTTTCAGTGTCAGAGTAGTTAGCAAATGGAATGCATTAGGAAGTGATGTGGTGGAGGCTGACTCCATTCACAGTTTCAAATGTAGATATGATAGAGCCCAATAGGCTCAGGAATCTGTACACCAGTTGATTGACGGTTGAGAGGCGGGACCAAAGAGCCAGAGCTCAACCCCCGCAAGCACAATTAGGTGAGTACAATTAGGTGAGTACACACACACACACACACACACACACACACACACACACACACACACACACACACACACACAGCTACAGCCCACCAGCAAGAAACACATGGACAAAGGAAGAACTGGATGACAAACGAGAGGGGTCTCATAATGGTCATGAGAGATATTATTGCACAAGCAGATAAGGATAAATCACGACGGTTGATACTGGGGGACTTCAACTTTAAAGCAATAGACTGGGAGGCCTATGAAGCAAGAACGGAGGACTTTTTGACATGCAGATTTGTGAACCTCATTCTAGAGACATTCTTGTATCAACACATAAAGCAGGCCACAAGAATGAGGGAAGGAGACGTACCGTCAGTACTGGATCTAGTATTCACCAGGAAAGAAGAAGAGATATTTGACATCCAGTACCTTCCTCCCTTGGGAAAGAGTGATCACGTCCTGTTAGACATTGATTATGCTTTAAGATATCATCTAGAAGAAAATGAGGACATTGAAACAGTTGATAAACTCGATTTAAGGAGAGGTCACTATGGGGAACTTCGAGATTTTTTTAATAAGTGTAATTGGACAGACTTGTTGCTAGGCAGGGAAGTAAATGAAATGTATGCCAATTTTGAAAAATATACGAGGAAGGCACACAAACATTCATACCAAAATAGTGATGCAGGGCCAGAAAACAGGATTGGTTCAACAGAAATTGTGAGAGGGCCAGAGACCAAAAGACACAAAAATGGAATCGGTATAGGAAGAGGCCAAACCCCCAAACATACCACAGATCCAAAGATGCGAGAAACAACTATACGGCAGTAAGGAGAGAGGCAGAAAGAAATTTTGAAAAAGGGATAGCGGATAAATGTAAAACTGAATATGGAACCGGGCCTATTCTACAAATTCATAAACAACAAATTGCAGGTAAAGGATAATATCCAGAGGTTGAAAATGGGAAACAGATTAACGGAAAATGAAAAGGAAATGTGTGAAACATTAAATGAAAAGTTCCGAAGTGTATTTGTACAAAATTGAATCTTCAGAGAACCAGACACAATAAGAATTCCAGAGAACAAGATAGAGTGGATAGAGGTGTCTAGAGATGAAGTGGAAAATATGCTAAAGGAGCTCAGTAAGAACAAAGCAGTTGGCCTAGATGGAGTTTCATCATGGGTTCTGAGAGAATGTGCATCTGAGCTCAGCATTCCACTTCGCCTGATCTTTCAGGCATCCCTGTGTACAGGAATCGTAGCAGACGTGTGGAAACAGGCTAACATAGTTCCAATCTACAAAAGTGGCAGCAGGGAAGACCCCCTCAATTATAGACCTGTATCATTGACAAGTGTAATAGAGAAAGTATTGGAAAAACTAATCAAAACTAAATGGGTAGAACACCTGGAGAGAAATGATATAATATCAGACGGACAGTATGGTTTTCGATCTGGAAGATCCTGTGTATCGAATTTAC